>NW_027650043.1:2500-5000 GCF_965287045.1 Carcharhinus amblyrhynchos | reverse complement strand
CTCTCTCTCCTGTCTCTCTCAGTCTCTGTCACTTTCTCTCTGTCTCTCTCTCCCTGTCTCTCTCTCTGTCTCTCTCTCTCTCTGTCTCTCTCTCTCTCTCTCTCACGCACACTCTCTCTCTGTCTCTCTCTCTGTCTCTCTCTCTCACCACTCTCTCTCTGTCTCTCTCCCTCTCTCTCTCTCTCACACACACTCTCTCTCTGTTGCTCTCTCTCTCTCTGTCTCTCTCTCAAACACACTCTTTCTCTGTCTCTCTCACACACACACTCTCTCTCTATCTCTCTCTCTCACACACTCTCTCTCTCTCTGTCCCTCTCTCCCTGTCTCTCTCTCTCTCTCTCACTGTCTGTCAATCTCTGTCTCACTCTCTCTCTCTGTCTCTCTCTCACTGTCTCTCTCTCTCTCCGTCTTTGTATCTGTCTCTGTCTCTCTCTCTGTCTCACACAATTTCTCTCTGGTCTCTCTGTCTGTATCTCTCTCTCTCACACACACACACTCGCTCTGTCTCTCTCTCTGTCACTCTCTCTCTCCCTGCCTCTCTCTCTCTCCCTGTCTCTCTCTCTGTCTCTCTCTCTCTCTCTGTCTCCATCTCTCTCACACACACTCTCCCTCTGTCTCTCTCTCTGTCTCTCTCTTTCTCTCACACACTCTCTCTGTCTCTCTCTCTCTCTGTCTCTCTCCCTCTCTCTCTCTCTCTCAGACTCTCTCTCTGTTGCTCTCTCTCTCTCTGTCTCTCTCTCAAACACACTCTTTCTCTGTCTCTCTCACGCACACACTCTCTCTCTATCTCTCTCTCTCACACACTCTCTCTCTCTCTGTCCCTCTCTCTCTGTCTCTCTCTCTCTCACACATGCACTCTCTCTCTGTCTCTCACCTCTCTGTCTCTGTCTCTCTCTCTCACACTCTCTTTCTGTCTCTCTCTCTCTCTCTCTCTGTTCCTCTCTCTGTCTCTGTCTCTCTCCCTCACTCCTCTCTTCTGTCTCTGTCACTCTCTCTCTCTTGTCACTCTCTCTCACTGTCACTCTCTCTCTCTCTCCCAGTCTCTCTCATTCTCTGTCTCTCTCTCTCAGTCTGTCTCTCCTTCTCTCTCACACACACTCTATCTCTCTGTCTCTCTGTCTCTCTCTCTCTCTGACACACACTCTCTCTCTGTCTCTCTCTCTCTCACGCACACTCTCTCTGTCTCTCACTCTCTGTCTCTCTCTCTCTCACACTCTCTTTCTGTCTCTCTCTCTTGTTCCTCTCTCTGTCTCTGTCTCTCTCTCTCTCCTGACTCTCTCTCTGTCTCTCTCTCTGTCTCTCTCTTATCTCTCTGTCTCTATCTCTCTCTCTCACAAATTCTCTCTCTATCTCTCTCTCTCACATACACTCTCTCTCTCTGTCCCTCTCTCTCTGTCTCTCTCTCTCTCTCACACACGCACTCTCTCTCTGTCTCTCACTCTCTGTCTCTGTCTCTCTCTCTCACACTCTCTTTCTGTCTCTCTCTCTCTCTGTTCCTCTCTCTGTCTCTGTCTCTCTCTCTCCCCCTCACTCTCTCTCTCTGTCTCTCTGTCTCTGTCTCTCTCTCTCTCTCCCTCTGTCTCTCTCTCTCTCTCCTCTCTCGCCCTGTCTCTCTCTCACTCTCTCTCTGTCTTTCTCTCTGTCTCTGTCTCTCTCTCTGTCTCACACACTGTCTCTTTCTCTCTGTCTGTCACTCTCTCTCTCTCACACACTCTCTCCCTGTCTCACTCTCTCTGTCTCTCTATCTCTCAAACACTCTCTCTTTGTCTCTCTCTCCCTCTGTCCCTCTCTCTCTCCCTCTCTCTCTCCCTGTCTCTCTCTCTCTCCGTCTTTCTCTCTGTCTCTGTCTCTCTCTCTGTCTCACACAATTTCTCTCTGTCTCTCTGTCTGTATCTCTCTCCCTCACACACACTCGCTCTGTCTCTCTCTGTCACTCTCTCTCTCCCTGCCTCTCTCTCTCACACACTCTCTCCCTGTCTCTCTCTCTCTCTGTCTCTCTCTGTCTCCATCTCTCTCTCTCTCACAGTCTCTCTCACTTTCTGTCTCTCTCTCACAGTCTCTCTCAGTCTCTGTCACTCTCTCTCTGTCTCTCGCTCTCTCCCTGTCTCTCTCTCTGTCTCTCTCTCTCTCTCTCTCTCTCTCTCACACACTCTCTCTGTCTCTCTCTCTCTCCCTGTCTCTCTCCCTCTCTCTCTCTCTCTCACACACTCTCTCTCTGTTGCTCTCTCTCTCTCTGTCTCTCTCTCACACACACTCTTTCTCTGTCTCTCTCACACACACACTCTCTTTCTGTCTCTCTCTCTCTGTCTCTCTCTGTCTCTCTCTCCCTCGCTCTCTTACTCTGTTTCTCTCCTCTCTCTCTCCCTGTCTCTCTCTCTCTCTCTGTCTTTCTCTCTGTCTCTCTCTCTCTCTCACACACAATCTCTCTCTGTCTGTCTCTCTCTCTCTCAAACACACACTCTCTCCCTGTCGCTCTCTTTCTCTGTCTCTCTCTCTCACA
>NW_027650042.1:0-187585 GCF_965287045.1 Carcharhinus amblyrhynchos | reverse complement strand
GGGTCAGGGTTCAGGTTTGGGGGACTGTACTTGGGTTCAGAGTTCAGGGTTCAGGGTTGGGCGACTGTACTTGAGGTCAGAGTTCAGGGTTGGGGGACTGTACTTGGGGTCAGGGTTCAGGGTTGGGGGTCTGTACTTGGGGTCAGGGGTCAGGGTTCCGGGTTGTGGGACTCTACTTGGGGTCAGTGTTCAGGGGTCAGGCTTGGGGGACTGTACTTGGGGTCAGGGTTCGGGGTTCAGGGTTGGGGGACTGCACTTGGGGTCAGGGTTCAGGGTTGGGGGACTGTACTTGGGGTCAGGGTTCCGGGTTGGGGGACTACTTGGGGTCAGGGTTCAGGTTTCAGGGTTGGGGGAATGTACTTGGGGTCAGGGTTCAGGGTTGGGGGACTGTACTTGGGGCCAGGGGTCAGGGTTCAGGGTTGGGGGACTGTACTTGGGGTCAGGGTTCTGGGTTCAAGGTTGGGGGTCTGTACTTGGGGTCAGGGTTGGGAGACTGTACTTGGGGTCAGGGTTCAGGGTTGCGGGACTGTACTTGGGGTCAGGGGTCAGGGTCCAGGTTTGGGGGACTGTACTTGGGGTCAGAGTTCAGGGTTCAGGGTTGGTGGACTGTACTTGGGGACAGAGTTCAAGGTTGGAGGATTGTACTTGGGGTCAGGGTTCAGGGTTCAGCGTTGGGGGACAGTACTTTGGGTCAGAGTTCAGTGTTGGGGGATTCTACTTGGGGTCAGAGGTCAGTGTTGGGGGACTGTACTTGGGGTCAGAGTTCAGGGTTGGGGAACTGTACTTGGGGTCAGGGTTCAGGATTCAGGGTTGGGGAACTGTACTTGGGGTCGGAGTTCAGGGTACAGTGTTGGGGGACTGTACTTGGGTTCAGGGTTGAAGGTTGGGGGACTGTACTTGGGGTCAGGGTTCAGGGTTGGCGGAGTGTACTTGGGGTCAGGGGTCAGGGTTCTGGGTTGGGGGACTGTACTCGGGGCCAGAGTTCAGGGTCCAGGTTTGGGGGACTGTACTTGGGTTCAGAGTTCAGGGTTCAGGGATGGGAGACTGTACATGGGGTTAGGGTTGGAGGATTGTACTTGGGGTCAGGGTTCAGGGTTGGGGGACTGTACTTTGGGTCAGAGTTCAGTGTTGGGGGACTCTACTTGGGGTCAGGGGTCAGTGTTGGGGGACTGTACTTGGGATCAGAGTTCAGGGTTGGGGGACTGTACTTGGGGTCAGGGATCAGGATTCAGGGTCGGGGAACTGTACTTGGGGTCAGAGTTCAGGGTACAGGGTTGGGCGACTGTACTTGGGTTCAGGGTTCAGGGTTGGGGGACTGTACTTGGGGTCAGGGGTCAGGGTTCAGGGTTGGGGGACTGTACTTGGGGTCAGGGGTCAGGGTTCAGGGTTAGGGGACTGTACTCAGGGCCAGAGTTCAAGGTTCAGGTTTGGGGGACTGTACTTGGTGTCAGGGTTCAGGGGTTCAGGGTTGAGGGACTGTTCTTGGGTTCAGGGTTCAGTGTTGGGGGACTGTACTTGGGGTCAGGGGTCAGGGTTGGGGGACTGTATGTGGGGTCAGGGTTCAGGGTTCAGGGTTGGGGTACTGCACTTGGGGTCAGGGTTCAGGGTTGGGGGACTGTACTTGGGGTCAGGGTTCAGGGTTGGGGGAGTGTACTTGGGGTCAGAGTTCAGGGTTCAGGGTTGGGGGACTGTACTTGGGGTCAGGGGTCAGGGTTCACCGTTGGGGGACTGTATTGGGGTCAGGGTTCAGGGTTGGGGTACTGCACTTGGGGTCAGGGGTCAGGGTTCAGGGTTAGGGGACTGTACTTGGGTTCAGAGTTCAGGGTTCAGGGTTGGGGGACTGTACTTGAGGTCAGAGTTCAGGGTTGGGGGACTGTACTTGGGGTCAGGGGTCAGGGTTCAGGGTTGGGGGACTGTACTTGGGGTCAGGGCTCGGGGTTCAAGGTTGGGGGTCTGTACTTGGGGTCAGGGGTCAGGGTTCAGGGTTGGGGGACTGTACTTGGGGTCAGGGTTCGGGGTTCAGGGTTTGGGGACTGTACTTGGGGTCAGGGTTCATGGTTGGGGGACTGTACTTGGGGTCAGGGTTCAGGGTTGGGGGACTGTACTTGGGGTCAGGGTTCAGGGTTGGGGGACTGTACTTGGGGTCAGGGTTCAGGGTTAAGGGTTGGGGGACTAAACTTGGGGTCAGGGATCAGGCTTCCCCATTGGGGGACTGTATTGGGGTCAGGGTTCAGGGTTGGGGTACTGCACTTGGGGTCAGGGGTCAGGATTCAGGATTGGGGGACTGTACTTGGGGTCAGGGTTCAGGGTTGCGGGATTGTTCTTGGGGTCAGGGTTCAGGGTTGAGGGTTGGGGGACTGTACTTGTGGTCAGGGATCAGGGTTCAGTGTTGGGGGACTGTACTTGGGGACAGGCTTCAGGGTTGGTGGACTGTACTTGGGTTCAGGGTTCAGGGTTGGGAGACTGTACTTGGGGTCAGCGTTCAGGGTTGGGGGTCTGTACTTGGGGTCAGGGGTCAGGTTTCAGAGTTGGGGGAATGTACTTGCGGTCAGGGTTCAGGGTTGGGGGACTGAACTTGGGGTCAGGGTTCAGTGTTGTCGGACTGTACTTGGGGTCTGGGATCGGGGATCAGGATTGGGGGACTGTACTTGGGTCAGGGGTCAGGGTTCAGGGTTGGGGGACTGTACTTGGGGTCAGGGTTCAGGGTTGGGGTACTGTACTTGGGGTCAGAGTTCAGGGTTGGGGGACTGTACTAAGGGTCAGGGTTCAGGGTTCAGTGTTGGGGGACAGTACTCGGGGTCAGGGTTCAGGGTTGGGGGACTGTACTAAGGGTCAGGGTTCAGGGTTGGGGGACTGTACTCGAGGTCAGGGTTCAGGGTTGGGGGACTGTACTTGGGGTCAGAGTTCAGGGTTCAGGGTTGGGGGACTGTACTTGTGGTCAGAGTTCAGGGTTGGGGGACTGTACTTGGGGTCAGGGTTCAGGGTTCAGTGATGTGGGACTGTATTTGGGGTCAGAGTTCAGGGTTAAGGGTTGGGGGACTGTACTTGGGGTCAGGGTTCAGGGTTGGGGGACTGTACGTGGGGTCAGAGTTCAGGGTTGGGGGACTGTACTTGGGGTCAGAGTTCGGGGTTCAGGGTTGGGGGACTGTACTTGGGGTCAGGGTTCAGTGTTCAGGGTTGAGGGACTGTACTTGGGGTCAGGGTTCGGCGTTGGGGGACTGTATTTGGGGTCAGAGTTCAGGGTTCAGGGTTGGGGGACTGTACTTGGGGTCAGGGTTCAGGGTCGGGTGACTGTACTTGGGGACAGAGTTCAAGGATGGGGTACTGCACTTGGGGTCAGGGGTCAGGGGTCAGGGTTGGGAGTCTGTACTTGGGGTCAGGGTTGGATGATTGTACTTGGGGTCAGGGTTCAGGGTTGGGGGACTGTACTTGGGGTCAGGGTTCAGGGTTCAGGGTTGGGAAACTGTACTTGGGGTCAGCGTTCAGGGTTGGGGGACTGTACTTGGGGTCAGGGGTCAGGTTTCAGAGTTGGGGGAATGTACTTGCGGTCAGGGTTCAGGGTTGGGGGACTGAACTTGGGGTCGGGGTTCAGGTTTGGGGGACTGTACTTGGGTTCAGAGTTCAGGGTTCAGGGTTGGGGGACTGTACTTGGGGTCAGGGTTCACCGTTGGGGGACTGTATTGGGGTCAGGGTTCAGGGTTGGGGTACTGCACTTGGGGTCAGGGTTCAGGGTTCAGGGTTAGGGGACTGTACTTGGGTTCAGAGTTCAGGGTTCAGGGTTGGGGGACTGTACTTGACGCCAGAGTTCAGGGTTGGGGGACTGTACTTGGGGTCAGGGGTCAGGTTGAAAGGGTGCAGAGGAGATTTACAAGGATGTTGCCTGGACTGGGAGGCATGCCTTATGAAGTTAGGTTGAGGGAGCTGGGACTCTTTTCCCTGGAGAGACGAAGGTTGAGAGGCGACCTGATAGAAGTTTACAAAATGTTGAGAGGAATAGATAGGGTGGATTCTCAGAGGCTATTTCCCCGGTTTGAAATGGTCGCTACGAGAGGACACAGATTTAAGGTGCGGGGAGGAAAGTACAGAAGTGATGTTAGGGGTAAGTTTTTCACTCAGAGGGTGGTGAGTGAATGGAATCGGCTGCCATCAGTGGTGGTGGAGGCGAACTCGCTGGGGTCTTTTAAAAGACTTCTGGATGAGTATATGGGGTTTAATGAGATTGAGGGTTATAGATAGGTCTGTAGGTTGGTAGGTGATGTGGTCGGCGCAACTTGTGGGCCGAAGGGCCTGTTTGTGCTGTAGTGTTCTATGTTCTATGTTCTATGATTGTTCTTGGGGTCCTGGTTCAGGGTTCAGGGTTGGGGGACTGTACTTGGGGTCAGAGTTTAGGGTTGGCGGACTGTACTTGTGGTCAGGGATCAGGGTTCAGTGTTGGGGGAATGTACTTGCGGTCAGGGTTCAGGGTTGGGGGACTGAACTTGGGGTCGGGGTTCAGGTTTGGGGGACTGTACTTGGGTTCAGAGTTCAGGGTTCAGGGTTGGGCGACTGTACTTGAGTTCAGAGTTCAGGGTTTGGGGTCTGTATTTGGGGTCAGGGGTCAGGGTTCAGGGTTGGGGGACTGTACTTGGGGTCAGGGTTCAGGGTTCAGGGTTGGGAAACTGTACTTGGGGTCAGCGTTCAGGGTTGGGGTCTGTACTTGGGGTCAGGGGTCAGGGTTCAGGGTTGGGGGACTGTACTTGGGGTCAGGGTTCGGGGTTCAAGATTGGGGGTCTGTACTTGGGGTCAGGGGTCAGGGTTCAGGGTTGGGGGTCTTTACTTGGGGTCAGGGGTCAGGGTTGGGGGACTGTATTGGGGTCAGGGTTCAGGGTTGGGGACTGTACTTGGGGTCAGTGTTCATGGTTCAGGCTTGGGGGACTGTACTTGGGGTCAAGGTTCGGGGTTCAGGGTTTGGGGACTGTACTTGGGGTCAGGGTTCATGGTTGGGGGACTGTACTTGGGGTCAGGGTTCAGGGTTGGGGGACTGTACTTGGGGTCAGAGTTCAGGGTTAAGGGTTGGGGGACTGAACTTGGGGTCAGGGTTCAGGGTTGCGGGATTGTTCTTGGGGTCAGGGTTCAGGGTTCAGGGTTGGGGGACTGTACTTGGGGTCAGAGTTTAGGGTTGGCGGACTGTACTTGTGGTCAGGGATCAGGGTTCAGTGTTGGGGGACTGTACTTGGGGACAGGCTTCAGGGTTGGTGGACTGTACTTGGATTCAGAGTTCAGGGTTGGGAGACTGTACTTGGGGTCAGCGTTCAGGGTTGGGGGTCTGTACTTGGGGTCAGGGGTCAGGTTTCAGAGTTGGGGGAATGTACTTGCGGTCAGGGTTCAGGGTTGGGGGACTGAACTTGGGGTCAGGGTTCAGTGTTGTGGGTCTGTACTTGGGGTCTGGGATCGGGGATCAGGATTGGGGGACTGTACTTGGGGTCAGGGGTCAGGATTCAGGGTTGGGGGACTACTTGGGGTCAGAGTTCAGGGTTCAGGGTTGGGGTACTGTACTTGGGGTCAGAGTTCAGGGTTGGGGGACTGTACTAAGGGTCAGGGTTCAGGGTTGGGGGACTGTACTCGGGGTCAGGGTTCAGGGTTGGGGGACTGTACTTGGGGTCAGAGTTCAGGGTTCAGGGTTGGGGGACTGTACTTGTGGTCAGAGTTCAGGGTTGGGGGACTGTACTTGGGGTCAGGGTTCAGGGTTCAGTGTTGTGGGACTGTACTTGGGGTCAGAGTTCAGGGTTAAGGGTTGGGGGACTGTAGTTGTGGTCAGAGTTCAGGGTTGGGGGACTGTACTTGGGGTCAGGGTTCAGGGTTCAGGTTTGGGGGATTGTACGTGGGGTCAGAGTTCAGGGTTGGGGGACTGTACTTGGGGTCAGGGTTCGGGGTTCAGGGTTGGGGGACTGTACGTGGGGTCAGGGTTCCGGGTTCAGGGTTGTGTGACTGTACTTGGGGTCAGGGTTCAGTGTTCAAGGTTGAGGGACTGTACTTGTGGTCAGGGTTCGGGGTTGGGGGACTGTATTTGGGGCCAGGGGTCAGGGTTCAGGGTTCGGGGACTGTACTTGGGGTCAGGGGTCAGGGTTCAGGTTTGGGGGACTGTATTTGGGGTCAGAGTTCAGGGTTCAGGGTTGGGGGACTGTACTTGGGGTCAGGGTTCAGGGTCGGGACACTGTTCTTGGGGACAGAGTTCAAGGATGGGGTACTGCACTTGGGGTCAGGGGTCAGGGTTCAGGGTTGGGAGTCTGTACTTGGGGTCAGGGTTGGAGGATTGTACTTGGGGTCAGGGTTCAGGGTTGGGGGACTGTACTTGGGGTCAGAGTTCAGGGTTGGGGGACTCTACTTGGGGTCACGGGTCAGGGTTCTGTGTTGGGGGACTGTGCTTGGGGTCAGACTTCAGGCTTGGGGGACTGTACTTGGGGTCAGTGTTCAGGGTTGGGGGACTGTACTTGGGGTCAGGGGTCAGTGTTCAGGGTTGGGGGACTGTACTTGGGGTCAGGGGTCACGGTTCAGGTTGGGGGACTGAACATGGGGTCAGGGTTCAGGATTCAGGTTTGGGAAACTATACTTGGGGTCAGAAGTTAGGGTTCAGTGTTGGGGCACTGTACTTGGGGTCAGAGTTCAGGGTTGGGGAACTGTACTTGGGGTCAGAGTTCAGGGTACAGGGTTGGGGGACTGTACTTGGGGTCAGGGTTCAGGGTTGGGGGACTGTACTTGGGGTCAGGGTTCGGGGTTCAAGGTTGGGGGTCTGTACATGGGGTCAGGGGTCCGGGTTCAGGCTTGGGGGACTGTACTTGGGGTCAGGGTTTGGGGTTCAGGGTTGGGGGACTGTACTCGGGGTCAGGGTTCAGGGTTGGGGGACTGTACTTGGGCTCAGGGTTCAGAGTTGGGGGTCTACTTGGGGTCAGGGTTCAGGGTTGGGGGCCTGTACGTGAGGTCAGGGTTCAGGGTTGGGGGACTGTACTTGGGGTCAGGGTTCAGGGTTGGGGGACATCTTGGGGTCAGGGTTCAGGGTTCAGGGTTGGGGGACTGTACTTGGGGTCAGGGTTCAGGGTTGGGGGACTGTACTTGGGGTCAGAGTTCAGGGTTCAGGGTTGGGGGACTGTACTTGGGGTCAGTGTTCAGGGTTTGGGGACTGTACTCGGGGTCAGGGTTCAGGGTTGGGGGACGGTACTTGGGGTCAGGGGTCATGGTTCAGTGTTGGGGGACTGTACTTTGGGTCTGGGATCGGGGATCAGGATTGGGGGACTGTACTTGGGGTCAGGGGTCAGGGTTCAGTGTAGGGGACTGTACTTGGGGTCAGACTTCAGGGTTCAGGGTTGGGGTACTGTACTTGGGGTTAGAGTTCAGGGTTGGGGGACTGTACTATGGGTCAGGGTTCAGGGTTCAGGGTTGGGGGACTGTACTCGGGGTCAGGGTTCAGGGTTGGGGGACTGTACTTGGGGTCAGAGTTCAGGGTTCAGGGTTGAGGGACTGTACTTGTGGTCAGAGTTCAGGGTTGGGGGACTGTACTTGGGGTCAGAGTTCAGGGTTCAGGGTTGGGGGACTGTAGTTGTGGTCAGAGTTCAGGGTTGGGGGACTGTAGTTGTGGTCAGAGTTCAGGGTTGGGGGACTGTACTTGGGGTCAGGGTTCAGGGTTCAGGGTTGGGGGACTGTACGTGGGGTCAGAGTTCAGGGTTGGGGGACTGTACTTGGGGTCTGGGTTCGGGGTTCAGGGTTGGGGGACTGTAATTGGGGTCAGGGTTCAGGATTGGTGGACTGCTTGGGGTCAGGGTTCAGGGTTCAGAGTTGGGGGACTGTACTTGGGGTCAGGGTTCAGGGTTCAGGGTTGGGGACTGTACTTGGTTTCAGAGTTCAGGGATCAGGGTTGGGGGACTTTACTTGGGGTCAGGGTTCGGGGTTCAGGGTTGGGGGACTGTACTTGGGGTCAGTGTTCAGGGTTCAGGGTTGTGTGACTGTACTTGGGGTCAGGGTTCGGGGTTGGGGGACTGTACTTGGGGCCAGGGGTCAGGGTTCAGGGTTCGGGGACTGTACTTGGGGTCAGGGTTCGGGGTTGGGGGACTGTACTTGGGGCCAGGGGTCAGGGTTCTGTGTTGGGGGACTGTACTTGGGGTCAGAGTTCAGGCTTGGGGGACTGTACTTGGGGTCAGTGTTCAGGGTTGGGGGACTGTACTTGGGGTCAGGGGTCACGGTTCAGGTTGGGGGACTGAACTTGGGGTCAGGGTTCAGGATTCAGGGTTGGGGAACTATACTTGGGGTCAGGGTTCAGGGTTCAGTGTTGGGGCACTGTACTTGGGGTCAGAGTTCAGGGTTGGGGAACTGTACTTGGGGTCAGAGTTCAGGGTACAGGGTTGGGGGACTGTACTTGGGGTCAGGGTTCAGGGTTGGGGGACTGTACTTGGGGTCAGGGGTCAGGGTTCACCGTTGGGGGACTGTATTGGGGTCAGGGTTCAGGGTTGGGGTACTGCACTTGGGGTCAGGGGTCAGGGTTCAGGGTTGGGGGACTGTACTTGGGGTCAGGGGTCAGGGTTCACCGTTGGGGGACTGTACTTGAGGTCAGAGTTCAGGGTTGGGGGACTGTACTTGGGGTCAGGGGTCGGGGTTCAGGGTTGGGGGACTGTACTTGGGGTCACGGTTCGGGGTTCAAGGTTGGGGGTCGGTACTTGGGGTCAGGGGTCAGGGGTCAGGGTTGGGAGACTGTACTTGGGGTCAGGGGTCAGGGGTCAGGGTTGCGGGACTGTACTTGGGGTCAGGGTTCAGGGTTGCGGGATTGTTCTTGGGGTCAGGGTTCAGGGTTCAGGGTTGGGGGACAGTACTTGGGTTCAGAGTTTAGGGTTGGCGGACTGTACTTGTGGTCAGGGATCAGGATTCAGTGTTGGGGGACTGTACTTGGGGACAGGCTTCAGGGTTGGGAGACTGTACTTGGGGTCAGCGTTCAGGGTTGGGGGACTGTACTTGCAGTCAGGGGTCAGGTTTCAGAGTTGGGGGAATGTACTTGCGGTCAGGGTTCAGGGCTGGGGGACTGAACATGGGGTCAGGGTTCAGGTTTGGGGGACTGTACTTGGGTTCAGAGTTCAGGGTTGGGCGACTGTACTTGAGGTCAGAGTTCAGGGTTGGGGGACTGTACTTGGGGTCAGGGGTCAGGGTTCAGGGTTGAGGGACTGTACTTGGGGTCAGGGTTCAAGATTGGGGGTCTGTACTTGGGGTCAGGGGTCAGGGTTCCGGGTTGTGGGACTGTACTTGGGGTCAGTGTTCAGGGGTCGGGCTTGGGGGACTGTACTTGGGGTCAGGGTTCGGGGTTCAGGGTTGGGGGACTGTACTTGGGGTCAGGGTTCAGGGTTGGGGGACTGTACTTGGGGTCAGGGTTCCGGGTTGGGGGGACTTCTTGGGGTCAGGGTTCAGGTTTCAGGGCTGGGGGAATGTACTTGGGGTCAGGGTTCAGGGTTGGGGGACTGTACTTGGGGCCAGGGGTCAGGGTTCAGGGTTGGGGGACTGTTCTTGGGGTCAGGGTTCGGGGTTCAAGGTTGGGGGTCTGTACTTGGGGTCAGGGGTCAGGGTTGGGAGACTGTACTTGGGGTCAGGGGTCAGGGTTGCGGGACTGTACTTGGGGTCAGGGTTCAGGGTTGTGGGACTGTACTTGGGGTCAGGGGTCAGGGTCCAGGTTTGGGGGACTGTACTTGGGGTCAGAGTTCAGGGTTCAGGGTTGGGGGACTGTACTTGGGATCAGAGTTCAGGGTTCAGGGTTGGTGGACTGTACTTGGGGACAGAGTTCAAGGTCGGAGGATTGTACTTGGGGTCAGGGTTCAGGGTTCAGTGTTGGGGGACTGTACATGGGGACAGGGTTCAGGATTCAGGGCTGGGGAACTGTACTTAGGGTCAGAGTTCAGGGTTCAGGTTGGGGGACTGTACTTGGGGTCGGAGTTCAGGGTTGGGGAACTGTACTTGGGGTCAGAGTTCAGGGTTCAGGGTTGGGGACTGTACTTGGTTTCAGAGTTCAGGGATCAGGGTTGGGGGACTTTACTTGGGGTCAGGGTTCGGGGTTCAGGGTTGGGGGACTGTACTTGGGGTCAGTGTTCAGGGTTCAGGGTTGTGTGACTGTACTTGGGGTCAGGGTTCGGGGTTGGGGGACTGTACTTGGGGCCAGGGGTCAGGGTTCAGGGTTCGGGGACTGTACTTGGGGTCAGGGTTCAGGTTTGGGGGACTGTATTTGGGGTCAGAGTTCAAGGTTCAGGGTTGGGGGACTGTACTTGGGGTCAGTGTTCAAGGTCGGGTGACTGTACTTGGGGACAGAGTTCAAGAATGGGGTACTGCACTTGGGGTCAGGGGTCAGGGTTCAGGGTTGGGAGTCTGTACTTGGGGTCAGGGTTGGAGGATTGTACTTGGGGTCAGGGTTCAGGGTTGGGGGACTGTACTTGGGGTCAGAGTTCAGGGTTGGGGGACTCTACTTGGGGTCAGGGGTCAGGGTTCTGTGTTGGGGGACTGTACTTGGGGTCAGAGTTCAGGCTTGGGGGACTGTACTTGGGGTCAGTGTTCAGGGTTGGGGGACTGTACTTGGGGTCAGGGGTCACGGTTCAGGTTGGGAGACTGTACTTGGGGTCAGGGGTCAGGGTTGCGGGACTGTACTTGGGGTCAGGGTTCAGGGTTGCGGGATTGTTCTTGGGGTCAGGGTTCAGGGTTCAGGGTTGGGGGACAGTACTTGGGTTCAGAGTTTAGGGTTGGCGGACTGTACTTGTGGTCAGGGATCAGGATTCAGTGTTGGGGGACTGTACTTGGGGACAGGCTTCAGGGTTGGGAGACTGTACTTGGGGTCAGCGTTCAGGGTTGGGGGACTGTACTTGCGGTCAGGGGTCAGGTTTCAGAGTTGGGGGAATGTACTTGCGGTCAGGGTTCAGGGCTGGGGGACTGAACATGGGGTCAGGGTTCAGGTTTGGGGGACTGTACTTGGGTTCAGAGTTCAGGGTTGGGCGACTGTACTTGAGGTCAGAGTTCAGGGTTGGGGGACTGTACTTGGGGTCAGGGGTCAGGGTTCAGGGTTGGGGGACTGTACTTGGGGTCAGGGTTCAAGATTGGGGGTCTGTACTTGGGGTCAGGGGTCAGGGTTCCGGGTTGTGGGACTGTACTTGGGGTCAGTGTTCAGGGGTCGGGCTTGGGGGACTGTACTTGGGGTCAGGGTTCGGGGTTCAGGGTTGGGGGACTGTACTTGGGGTCAGGGTTCAGGGTTGGGGGACTGTACTTGGGGTCAGGGTTCCGGGTTGGGGGGACTACTTGGGGTCAGGGTTCAGGTTTCAGGGTTGGGGGAATGTACTTGGGGTCAGGGTTCAGGGTTGGGGGACTGTACTTGGGGCCAGGGGTCAGGGTTCAGGGTTGGGGGACTGTTCTTGGGGTCAGGGTTCGGGGTTCAAGGTTGGGGGTCTGTACTTGGGGTCAGGGGTCAGGGTTGGGAGACTGTACTTGGGGTCAGGGGTCAGGGTTGCGGGACTGTACTTGGGGTCAGGGTTCAGGGTTGTGGGACTGTACTTGGGGTCAGGGGTCAGGGTCCAGGTTTGGGGGACTGTACTTGGGGTCAGAGTTCAGGGTTCAGGGTTGGGGGACTGTACTTGGGGTCAGAGTTCAGGGTTCAGGGTTGGTGGACTGTACTTGGGGACAGAGTTCAAGGTTGGAGGATTGTACTTGGGGTCAGGGTTCAGGGTTCAGTGTTGGGGGACTGTACTTGGGGACAGGGTTCAGGATTCAGGGCTGGGGAACTGTACTTAGGGTCAGAGTTCAGGGTTCAGGTTGGGGGACTGTACTTGGGGTCGGAGTTCAGGGTTGGGGAACTGTACTTGGGGTCAGAGTTCAGGGTTCAGGGTTGGGGACTGTACTTGGTTTCAGAGTTCAGGGATCAGGGTTGGGGGACTTTACTTGGGGTCAGGGTTCGGGGTTCAGGGTTGGGGGACTGTACTTGGGGTCAGTGTTCAGGGTTCAGGGTTGTGTGACTGTACTTGGGGTCAGGGTTCGGGGTTGGGGGACTGTACTTGGGGCCAGGGGTCAGGGTTCAGGGTTCGGGGACTGTACTTGGGGTCAGGGTTCAGGTTTGGGGGACTGTATTTGGGGTCAGAGTTCAGGGTTCAGGGTTGGGGGACTGTACTTGGGGTCAGTGTTCAAGGTCGGGTGACTGTACTTGGGGACAGAGTTCAAGAATGGGGTACTGCACTTGGGGTCAGGGGTCAGGGTTCAGGGTTGGGAGTCTGTACTTGGGGTCAGGGTTGGAGGATTGTACTTGGGGTCAGGGTTCAGGGTTGGGGGACTGTACTTGGGGTCAGAGTTCAGGGTTGGGGGACTCTACTTGGGGTCAGGGGTCAGGGTTCTGTGTTGGGGGACTGTACTTGGGGTCAGAGTTCAGGCTTGGGGGACTGTACTTGGGGTCAGTGTTCAGGGTTGGGGGACTGTACTTGGGGTCAGGGGTCACGGTTCAGGTTGGGGGACTGAACTTGGGGTCAGGGTTCAGGATTCAGGGTTGGGGAACTATACTTGGGGTCAGGGTTCAGGGTTCAGTGTTGGGGCACTGTACTTGGGGTCAGAGTTCAGGGTTGGGGAACTGTACTTGGGGTCAGAGTTCAGGGTACAGGGTTGGGGGACTGTACTTGGGTTCAGGGTTCAGGGTTGGGGGACTGTACTTGGGGTCAGGGGTCAGGGTTCACCGTTGGGGGACTGTATTGGGGTCAGGGTTCAGGGTTGGGGGAGTGTACTTGGGGTCAGGGGTCAGGGTTCAGGGTTGGGGGACTGTACTTGGGGTCAGGGGTCAGGGTTCACCGTTGGGGGACTGTACTTGAGGTCAGAGTTCAGGGTTGGGGGACTGTACTTGGGGTCAGGGGTCGGGGTTCAGGGTTGGGGGACTGTACTTGGGGTCAGGGTTCGGGGTTCAAGGTTGGGGGTCTGTACTTGGGGTCACGGTTCGGGGTTCAAGGTTGGGGGTCGGTACTTGGGGTCAGGGGTCAGGGTTGGGAGACTGTACGTGGGGTCAGGGGTCAGGGTTGCGGGACTGTACTTGGGGTCAGGGTTCAGGGTTGCGGGATTGTTCTTGGGGTCAGGGTTCAGGGTTCAGGGTTGGGGGACAGTACTTGGGTTCAGAGTTTAGGGTTGGCGGACTGTACTTGTGGTCAGGGATCAGGATTCAGTGTTGGGGGACTGTACTTGGGGACAGGCTTCAGGGTTGGGAGACTGTACTTGGGGTCAGCGTTCAGGGTTGGGGGACTGCACTTGCGGTCAGGG
Organism: Carcharhinus amblyrhynchos; assembly: GCF_965287045.1. Taxonomy (NCBI): domain Eukaryota; kingdom Metazoa; phylum Chordata; class Chondrichthyes; order Carcharhiniformes; family Carcharhinidae; genus Carcharhinus; species Carcharhinus amblyrhynchos. The sequence continues at coordinate 174,313 of NW_027650042.1, read as the reverse complement.
GTCAGGTTTCAGAGTTGGGGGAATGTACTTGCGGTCAGGGTTCAGGGTTGGGGGAATGAACTTGGGGTCAGGGTTCAGGTTTGGGGGACTGTACTTGGGTTCAGAGTTCAGGGTTCAGGGTTGGGCGACTGTACTTGAGGTCAGAGTTCAGGGTTGGGGGACTGTACTTGGGGTCAGGGGTCAGGGTTCAGGGTTGGGGGACTGTACTTGGGGTCAGGGTTCAAGATTGGGGGTCTGTACTTGGGGTCAGGGGTCAGGGTTCCGGGTTGTGGGACTGTACTTGGGGTCAGTGTTCAGGGGTCGGGCTTGGGGGACTGTACTTGGGGTCAGGGTTCGGGTTTCAGGGTTGGGGAACTGTACTTGGGGTCAGGGTTCAGGGTTGGGGGACTGTACTTGGGGTCAGGGTTCCGGGTTGGGGGGACTTCTTGGGGTCAGGGTTCAGGTTTCAGGGTTGGGGGAATGTACTTGGGGTCAGGGTTCAGGGTTGGGGGACTGTACTTGGGGCCAGGGGTCAGGGTTCAGGGTTGGGGGACTGTACTTGGGGTCAGGGTTCGGGGTTCAAGGTTGGGGGTCTGTACTTGGGGTCAGGGGTCAGGGTTGGGAGACTGTACTTGGGGTCAGGGGTCAGGGTTGCGGGACTGTACTTGGGGTCAGGGTTCAGGGTTGCGGGACTGTACTTGGGGTCAGGGGTCAGGGTCCAGGTTTGGGGGACTGTACTTGGGGTCAGAGTTCAGGGTTCAGGGTTGGGGGACTGTACTTGGGGTCAGAGTTCAGGGTTCAGGGTTGGTGGACTGTACTTGGGGACAGAGTTCAAGGTTGGAGGATTGTGCTTGGGGTCAGGGTTCAGGGTTCAGTGTTGGGGGACTGTACTTGGGGACAGGGTTCAGGATTCAGGGCTGGGGAACTGTACTTGGGGTCAGAGTTCAGGGTTCAGGTTGGGGGACTGTACTTGGGGTCGGAGTTCAGGGTTGGGGAACTGTACTTGGGGTCAGAGTTCAGGGTACAGGGTTTGGGGACTGTACTTGGGTTCAGGGTTGAGGGTTGGGGGACTGTACTTGGGGTCAGGAGTTAGGGTTCAGGGTTGGGGGAGTGTACTTGGGGTCAGGGGTCAGGGTTCTGGGTTGGGGGACTGTACTCGGGGCCAGAGTTCAGGGTTCAGGATTGGCGGACTGTACTTGGGTTGAGAGTTCAGGGTTCAGGGTTGGGGGACTGAACTTGAGGTCAGAGTTCAGGGTTGGGGGACTGTACTTGGGGTCAGGGGTCAGGGTTCAGGGTTGGGGGACTGTAATTGGGGTCAGGGTTCGGGGTTCAAGGTTGGTGGTCTGTACTTGGGGTCAGGCGTCAGGGTTCAGGGTTGGGGGAATGTACTTGGGGTCAGGGTTCGGGGTTCAGGGTTTGGGGACTGTACATGGGGTCAGGGTTCAGGGTTGGGGGACTGTACTTGGGGCCAGGGGTCAGGGTTCAGGGTTGGGGGAATGTACTTGGGGTCATGGTTCGGGGTTCAAGGTTGGGGGTCTGTACTTGGGGTCAGGGTTCAGGGTTGGGGGACTGTACTTGGGGTCAGGGGTCAGGGTTCGGGCTTGGGGGACTGTACTTGGGGTCAGGGTTCGGTGTTCAGGGTTGGGGGACTGTACTTGGGGTCAGGGTTCAGGGTTGCGGGACTGTACTTGGGGTCAGGGTTCAGGGTTGCGGGACTGTACTTGGGGTCAGGGGTCAGGGTCCAGGTTTGGGGGACTGTGCTTGGGGTCAGAGTTCAGGGTTCAGGGTTGGGGGACTGTACTTGGGGTCAGAGTTCAGGGTTCAGGGTTGGGGGACTGTAGTTGGGGACAGAGTTCAAGGTTGGGGTACTGCACTTGGGGTCAGGGTTCAGGGTTGGGAGTCTGTACATGGGGTCAGGGTTGGAGGATTGTACTTGGGGTCAGGGTTCAGGGTTGGGGGACTGTACTTTGGGTCAGAGTTCAGTGTTGGGGGACTCTACTTGGGGTCAGGGGTCAGTGTTGGGGGACTGTACTTGGGGTCAGAGTTCAGGGTTGGGGGACTGTACTGGGGTCAGGGATCAGGATTCAGGGTTGGGGAACTGTACTTGGGGTCAGAGTTCAGGGTTCAGGGTTGGGGGACTGTACTTGTGGTCAGAGTTCAGGGTTGGGGAACTGTACTTGGGGTCAGAGTTCAGGGTACAGGGTTGGGGGACTGTACTTGGGTTCAGGGTTCAGGGTTGGGGGACTGTACTTGGGGTCAGGGGTCAGGGTTCAGGGTTGGGGGACTGTACTTGGGGTCAGGGGTCAGGGTTCAGGGTTGGGGGACTGTACTCGGGGCCAGAGTTCAAGGTTCAGGTTTGGGGGACTGTACTTGGGGTCAGGTTTCACCGTTGGGGGACTGTATTGGGGTCAGGGTTCAGGGTTGGGGTACTGCACTTGGGGTCAGGGGTCAGGGTTCAGGGTTAGGGGACTGTACTTGGGTTCAGAGTTCAGAGTTCAGGGTTGGGGGACTGTACTTGACGTCAGAGTTCAGGGTTGGGGGACTGTACTTGGGGTCAGGGGTCAGGGTTCAGGGTTGGGGGACTGTACTTGGGGTCAGGGTTCGGGGTTCAAGGTTGGGGGTCTGTACTTGGGGTCAGGGGTCAGGGTTCAGGGTTGGGGGACTGTACTTGGGGTCAGGGTTCGGGGTTCAGGGTTTAGGGACTGTACTTGGGGTCAGGGTTCATGGTTGGGGGACTGTACTTGGGGTCAGGGTTCAGGGTTGGGGGACTGTATTGGGGTCAGGGTTCAGGGTTGGGGACTGTACTTGGGGTCAGTGTTCAGGGTTCGGGCTTGGGGGACTGTACTTGGGGTCAGGGTTCGGGGTTCAGGGTTGGGGGATTGTACTTGGGGTCAGGGTTCAGGGTTGGGGGACTGTACTTGGGGTCAGGGGTCAGGCTTCCCCATTGGGGGACTGTATTGGGGTCAGGGTTCAGGGTTGGGGTACTGCACTTGGGGTCAGGGGTCAGGATTCAGGATTGGGGGACTGTACTTGGGGTCAGGGTTCAGGGTTGCAGCAGATGGAAAGGATTGAGTATGTGAATATTAAGGAGGAGGATGTGTTGGAACTTTTGAATTCTATCAAGGTAGATAAGTCGCCGGGACCAGATGGGATGTACCCCAGGATACTGTGGGAGGCGAGGGAAGAGATTGCAGAGCCCCTGGCGATGATCTTTGCGTCGTCAATGGAGACGGGAGAGGTTCCAAAGGATTGGAGGATTGCGGATGTAATTCCTATTTTTAAGAAAGGGAACAGAGATAGCCCGGGAAATTACCGACCGGTGAGTCTGACCTCAGTGGTTGGTAAGCTGATGGAGAGGCTTCTGAGGGACAAGATTTACGAACATTTGGAGAGGTTTGACATGATCAGGAATAGTCAGCATGGATTTGTCAAGGGCAGGTCGTGCCTTACAAGCCTAGTTGAGTTCTTCGATAATGTGACTGAACACATTGACGAAGGAAGTGCCGTGGACGTGGTGTACATGGACTTCAGCAAGGCGTTTGATAAGGTCCCCCATGCAAGACTTCTTGAGAAGGTGAGAGGGCATGGGATCCAAGGGCCTTTGGCCTTGTGGATCCAGAACTGGCTTGCCTGCAGAAGGCAGAGAGTGGTTGTGGATGGGGCTTTTTCTGAATGGAGGTCAGTCACCAGTGGAGTGCCCCAGGGATCTGTTCTGGGACCCTTGTTGTTTGTCATTTTCATAAATGACCTGGATGAGGAAGTGGAGGGATGGGTAAGTAAGTTCGCTGATGACACGAAGGTCGGTGGTGTTGTGGATGATCTGGAAGGATGGCAAAAGTTGCAGCAGGACATAGATAGGATGCAGGACTGGGCGGAGAAGTGGCAGATGGACTTCAACGCGGATAAATGTGTTGTCGTCCATTTTGGCAGAACCAACGGGATGAACGAGTACACTATCAAGGGCAGAAGTCTGAGTAGTGTTGAGGAGCAGAAGGATCTTGGGGTCCGGGTCCACAGGACTCTTAAATCGGCCTCGCAGGTGGAGGAGGTGGTCAAGAAGGCGTATGGTGTACTGGCCTTCATTAATCGAGGGATTGAGTTTAGGAGTCGGGAGGTAATGCTGCAACTTTATAAGACCCTTGTCAGGCCTCATTTGGAGTACTGTGCGCAGTTCTGGTCGCCTCACTCTAGGAAAGATGTAGAAGCTATTGAGAGGGTACAGAGGAGATTTACAAGGATGTTGCCTGGACTGGGAGGCATGCCTTATGAAGTTAGGTTGAGGGAGCTGGGACTCTTTTCCCTGGAGAGACGAAGGTTGAGAGGCGACCTGATAGAAGTTTACAAAATGTTGAGAGGAATAGATAGGGTGGACTCTCAGAGGCTATTTCCCCGGGTTGAAATGGTCGCTACGAGAGGACACAGATTTAAGGTGCGGGGAGGGAGGTTCAGAAGTGATGTTAGGGGTAAGTTTTTCACTCAGAGGGTGGTGAGTGAATGGAATCGGCTGCCGTCAGTGGTGGTGGAGGCGAACTCGCTGGGGTCTTTTAAAAGACTTCTGGATGAGTATATGGGGTTTAATGAGATTGAGGGTTATAGATAGGTCTGTAGGTTTGTAGGTGATGTGGTCGGCGCAACTTGTGGGCCGAAGGGCCTGTTTGTGCTGTAGTGTTCTATGTTCTATGTTCTATGTTCTATGATTGTTCTTGGGGTCCTGGTTCAGGGTTCAGGGTTGGGGGACTGTACTTGGGGTCAGAGTTTAGGGTTGGCGGACTGTACTTGTGGTCAGGGATCAGGGTTCAGTGTTGGGGGAATGTACTTGCGGTCAGGGTTCAGGGTTGGGGGACTGAACTTGGGGTCGGGGTTCAGGTTTGGGGGACTGTACTTGGGTTCAGAGTTCAGGGTTCAGGGTTGGGCGACTGTACTTGAGGTCAGAGTTCAGGGTTTGGGGTCTGTACTTGGGGTCAGGGGTCAGGGTTCAGGGTTGGGGGACTGTACTTGGGGTCAGGGTTCAGGGTTCAGGGTTGGGAGACTGTACTTGGGGTCAGCGTTCAGGGTTGGGGGACTGTACTTGGGGTCAGGGGTCAGGTTTCAGAGTTGGGGGAATGTACTTGCGGTCAGGGTTCAGGGTTGGGGGACTGAACTTGGGGTCGGGGTTCAGGTTTGGGGGACTGTACTTGGGTTCAGAGTTCAGGGTTCAGGGTTCAGGGTTGGGCGACTGTACTTGAGGTCAGAGTTCAGGGTTTGGGGTCTGTACTTGGGGTCAGGGTTCAGGGTTGGGGGACTGTACTTGGGGTCAGGGTTCGGGGTTCAAGATTGGGGGTCTGTACTTGGGGTCAGGGGTCAGGGTTGGGGGTCTGTACTTGGGGTCAGGGGTCAGGGTTGGGGGACTGTATTGGGGTCAGGGTTCAGGGTTGGGGACTGTACTTGGGGTCAGTGTTCATGGTTCAGGCTTGGGGGACTGTACTTGGGGTCAGGGTTCGGGGTTCAGGGTTTGGGGACTGTACTTGGGGTCAGGGTTCATGGTTCGGGGACTGTACTTGGGGTCAGGGTTCAGGGTTGGGGGACTGTACTTGGGGTCAGAGTTCAGGGTTAAGGGTTGGGGGACTGAACTTGGGGTCAGGGGTCAGGGTTCCCCATTGGGGGACTGTATTGGGGTCAGGGTTCAGGGTTGCGGGATTCTTCTTGGGGTCAGGGTTCAGGGTTCAGGGTTGGGGGACTGTACTTGGGGTCAGAGTTTAGGGTTGGCGGACTGTACTTGTGGTCAGGGATCAGGGTTCAGTGTTGGGGGACTGTACTTGGGGACAGGCTTCAGGGTTGGTGGACTGTACTTGGGTTCAGAGTTCAGGGTTGGGAGACTGTACTTGGGGTCAGCGTTCAGGGTTGGGGGTCTGTACTTGGGGTCAGGGGTCAGGTTTCAGAGTTGGGGGAATGTACTTGCGGTCAGGGTTCAGGGTTGGGGGACTGAACTTGGGGTCAGGGTTCAGTGTTGTGGGTCTGTACTTGGGGTCTGGGATCGGGGATCAGGATTGGGGGACTGTACTTGGGGTCAGGGGTCAGGGTTCAGGGTTGGGGGACTGTACTTGGGGTCAGAGTTCAGGGTTCAGGGTTGGGGTACTGTACTTGGGGTCAGAGTTCAGGGTTGGGGGACTGTACTAAGGGTCAGGGTTCAGGGTTCAGGGTTGGGGGACTGTACTCGGGGTCAGGGTTCAGGGTTGGGGGACTGTACTTGGGGTCAGGGTTCAGGGTTCAGTGTTGTGGGACTGTACTTGGGGTCAGAGTTCAGAGTTCAGGGTTGTGGGACTGTACTTGGGGTCAGGGTTCAGGGTTCAGGGTTGGGGGACTGTACTTGGGGTCAGGGTTCCGGGTTCAGGGTTGTGTGACTGTACTTGGGGTCAGGGTTCAGTGTTCAAGGTTGAGGGACTGTACTTGTGGTCAGGGTTCGGGGTTGGGGGACTGTACTTGGGGCCAGGGGTCAGGGTTCAGGGTTCGGGGACTGTACTTGGGGTCAGGGGTCAGGGTTCAGGTTTGGGGGACTGTATTTGGGGTCAGAGTTCAGGGTTCAGGGTTGGGGGACTGTACTTGGGGTCAGGGTTCAGGGTCGGGTGACTGTTCTTGGGGACAGAGTTCAAGGATGGGGTACTGCACTTGGGGTCAGGGTCAGGGTTCAGGGTTGGGAGTCTGTACTTGGGGTCAGGGTTGGAGGATTGTACTTGGGGTCAGGGTTCAGGGTTGGGGGACTGTACTTGGCGTCAGAGTTCAGGCTTGGGGGACTGTACTTGGGGTCAGTGTTCAGGGTTGGGGGACTGTACTTGGGGTCAGGGGTCAGTGTTCAGGGTTGGGGGACTGTACTTGGGGTCAGGGGTCACGGTTCAGGTTGGGGGACTGAACTTGGGGTCAGGGTTCAGGATTCAGTTTTGGGGAACTATACTTGGGGTCAGGGTTCAGGGTTCAGTGTTGGGGCACTGTACTTGGGGTCAGAGTTCAGGTTTGGGGAACTGTACTTGGGGTCAGAGTTCAGGGTACAGGGTTGGGGGACTGTACTTGGGGTCAGGGTTCAGGGTTGGGGGACTGTACTTGGGGTCAGGGTTCGGGGTTCAAGGTTGGGGGTCTGTACATGGGGTCAGGGGTCAGGGTTCAGGCTTGGGGGACTGTACTTGGGGTCAGGGTTCGGGGTTCAGGGTTGGGGGACTGTACACGGGGTCAGGGTTCAGGGTTGGGGGACTGTACTTGGGGTCAGGGTTCAGAGTTGGGGGTCGACTTGGGGTCAGGGTTGGGGGACTGTACTTGGGGTCAGGGTTCAGGGTTGGGGGACTGTACTTGTGGTCAGGGTTCAGGGTTGGGGGACATCTTGGGGTCAGGGTTGGGGGACTGTACTTGGGGTCAGGGTTCAGGGTTGGGGGACTGTATTTGGGGTCAGAGTTCAGGGTTCAGGGTTGGGAGACTGTACTTGGGGTCAGCGTTCAGGGTTGGGGGACTGTACTTGGGGTCAGGGGTCAGGTTTCAGAGTTGGGGGAATGTACTTGCGGTCAGGGTTCAGGGTTGGGGGACTGAACTTGGGGTCGGGGTTCAGGTTTGGGGGACTGTACTTGGGTTCAGAGTTCAGGGTTCAGGGTTCAGGGTTGGGCGACTGTACTTGAGGTCAGAGTTCAGGGTTTGGGGTCTGTACTTGGGGTCAGGGGTCAGGGTTCAGGGTTGGGGGACTGTACTTGGGGTCAGGGTTCGGGGTTCAAGATTGGGGGTCTGTACTTGGGGTCAGGGGTCAGGGTTCAGGGTTGGGGGTCTGTACTTGGGGTCAGGGGTCAGGGTTGGGGGACTGTATTGGGGTCAGGGTTGGGGACTGTACTTGGGGTCAGGGTTCATGGTTCAGGCTTGGGGGACTGTACTTGGGGTCAGGGTTCGGGGTTCAGGGTTTGGGGACTGTACTTGGGGTCAGGGTTCATGGTTCGGGGACTGTACTTGGGGTCAGGGTTCAGGGTTGGGGGACTGTACTTGGGGTCAGAGTTCAGGGTTAAGGGTTGGGGGACTGAACTTGGGGTCAGGGGTCAGGGTTCCCCATTGGGGGACTGTATTGGGGTCAGGGTTCAGGGTTGCGGGATTGTTCTTGGGGTCAGGGTTCAGGGTTGGGGGACTGTACTTGGGGTCAGAGTTTAGGGTTGGCGGACTGTACTTGTGGTCAGGGATCAGGGTTCAGTGTTGGGGGACTGTACTTGGGGACAGGCTTCAGGGTTGGGGGTCTGTACGTGGGGTCAGGGGTCAGGTTTCAGAGTTGGGGGAATGTACTTGCGGTCAGGGTTCAGGGTTGGGGGACTGATCTTGGGGTCAGGGTTCAGTGTTGTGGGTCTGTACTTGGGGTCTGGGATCGGGGATCAGGATTGGGGGACTGTACTTGGGGTCAGGGGTCAGGGTTCAGGGTTGGGGGACTGTACTTGGGGTCAGAGTTCAGGGTTCAGGGTTGGGGTACTGTACTTGGGGTCAGAGTTCAGGGTTGGGGGACTGTACTAAGGGTCAGGGTTCAGGGTTCAGGGTTGGGGGACTGTACTCGGGGTCAGGGTTCAGGGTTGGGGGACTTTACTTGGGGTCAGAGTTCAGGGTTCAGGGTTGGGGGACTGTACTTGTGGTCAGAGTTCAGGGTTGGGGGACTGTACTTGGGGTCAGGGTTCAGGGTTCAGTGTTGTGGGACTGTACTTGGGGTCAGAGTTCAGGGTTAAGGGTTGGGGGACTGTAGTTGTGTTCAGAGTTCAGGGTTGGGGGACTGTACTTGGGGTCAGGGTTCAGGGTTCAGGGTTGGGGGACTGTACTTGGGGTCAGGGTTCCGGGTTCAGGGTTGTGTGACTGTACTTGGGGTCAGGGTTCAGTGTTCAAGGTTGAGGGACTGTACTTGTGGTCAGGGTTCGGGGTTGGGGGACTGTACTTGGGGCCAGGGGTCAGGGTTCAGGGTTCGGGGACTGTACTTGGGGTCAGGGGTCAGGGTTCAGGTTTGGGGGACTGTACTTGGGGTCAGAGTTCAGGGTTCAGGGTTGGGGGACTGTACTTGGGGTCAGGGTTCAGGGTCGGGTGACTGTTCTTGGGGACAGAGTTCAAGGATGGGGTACTGCACTTGGGGTCAGGGGTCAGGGTTCAGGGTTGGGAGTCTGTACTTGGGGTCAGGGTTGGAGGATTGTACTTGGGGTCAGGGTTCAGGGTTGGGGGACTGTACTTGGCGTCAGAGTTCAGGCTTGGGGGACTGTACTTGGGGTCAGTGTTCAGGGTTGGGGGACTGTACTTGGGGTCAGGGGTCAGTGTTCAGGGTTGGGGGACTGTACTTGGGGTCAGGGGTCACGGTTCAGGTTGGGGGACTGAACTTGGGGTCAGGGTTCAGGATTCAGGTTTGGGGAACTATACTTGGGGTCAGGGTTCAGGGTTCAGTGTTGGGGCACTGTACTTGGGGTCAGAGTTCAGGGTTGGGGAACTGTACTTGGGGTCAGAGTTCAGGGTACAGGGTTGGGGGATTGTACTTGGGGTCAGGGTTCAGGGTTGGGGGACTGTACTTGGGGTCAGGGTTCGGGGTTCAAGGTTGGGGGTCTGTACATGGGGTCAGGGGTCAGGGTTCAGGCTTGGGGGACTGTACTTGGGGTCAGGGTTCGGGGTTCAGGGTTGGGGGACTGTACTCGGGGTCAGGGTTCAGGGTTGGGGGACTGTACTTGGGGTCAGGGTTCAGAGTTGGGGGTCTACTTGGGGTCAGGGTTGGGGGACTGTACTTGGGGTCAGGGTTCAGGGTTGGGGGACTGTACTTGGGGTCAGGGTTCAGGGTTGGGGGACATCTTGGGGTCAGGGTTGGGGGACTGTACTTGGGGTCAGGGTTCAGGGTTGGGGGACTGTACTTGGGGTCAGAGTTCAGGGTTGGGGGACTGTACTTGGGGTCAGTGTTCAGGGTTTGGGGACTGTACTCGGGGTCAGGGTTCAGGGTTGGGGGACGGTACATGGGGTCAGGGGTCATGGTTCAGTGTTGGGGGACTGTACTTTGGGTCTGGGATCGGGGATCAGGATTGGGGGACTGTACTTGGGGTCAGGGTTCAGTGTAGGGGACTGTACTTGGGGTCAGAGTTCAGGGTTCAGGGTTGGGGTACTGTACTTGGGGTTAGAGTTCAGGGTTGGGGGACTGTACTCGGGGTCAGGGTTCAGGGTTGGGGGACTGTACTTGGGGTCAGAGTTCAGGGTTCAGGGTTGAGGGACTGTACTTGTGGTCAGAGTTCAGGGTTGGGGGACTGTACTTGGGGTCAGAGTTCAGGGTTCAGGGTTGGGGGACTGTAGTTGTGGTCAGAGTTCAGGGTTGGGGGACTGTAGTTGTGGTCAGAGTTCAGGGTTGGGGGACTGTACTTGGGGTCAGGGTTCAGGGTTCAGGGTTGGGGGACTGTACGTGGGGTCAGAGTTCAGGGTTGGGGGACTGTACTTGGGGTCTGGGTTCGGGGTTCAGGGTTGGGGGACTGTAATTGGGGTCAGGGTTCAGGATTGGTGGACTGCTTGGGGTCAGGGTTCAGGGTTCAGAGTTGGGGGACTGTACTTGGGGTCAGGGTTCAGGGTTGGGGACTGTACTTGGTTTCAGAGTTCAGGGATCAGGGTTGGGGGACTTTACTTGGGGTCAGGGTTCGGGGTTCAGGGTTGGGGGACTGTACTTGGGGTCAGTGTTCAGGGTTCAGGGTTGTGTGACTGTACTTGGGGTCAGGGTTCAGGGTTGGGGGACTGTACTTGGGGCCAGGGGTCAGGGTTCAGGGTTCGGGGACTGTACTTGGGGTCAGGGTTCAGGTTTGGGGGACTGTATTTGGGGTCAGAGTTCAGGGTTCAGGGTTGGGGGACTGTACTTGGGGTCAGGGTTCAAGGTCGGGTGACTGTACTTGGGGACAGAGTTCAACGATGGGGTACTGTACTTGGGGTCAGGGGTCAGAGTTCAGGGTTGGGAGTCTGTACTTGGGGTCAGGGTTCAGGGTTGGGGGACTGTACTTGGGGTCAGAGTTCAGGGTTGGGGGACTCTACTTGGAGTCAGGGGTCAGGGATCTGTGTTGGGGGACTGTACTTGGGGTCAGAGTTCAGGCTTGGGGGACTGTACTTGGGGTCAGTGTTCAGGGTTGGGGGACTCTACTTGGGGTCACGGGTCAGGGTTCTGTGTTGGGGGACTGTGCTTGGGGTCAGACTTCAGGCTTGGGGGACTGTACTTGGGGTCAGTGTTCAGGGTTGGGGGACTGTACTTGGGGTCAGGGGTCAGTGTTCAGGGTTGGGGGACTGTACTTGGGGTCAGGGGTCACGGTTCAGGTTGGGGGACTGAACATGGGGTCAGGGTTCAGGATTCAGGTTTGGGAAACTATACTTGGGGTCAGAAGTTAGGGTTCAGTGTTGGGGCACTGTACTTGGGGTCAGAGTTCAGGGTTGGGGAACTGTACTTGGGGTCAGAGTTCAGGGTACAGGGTTGGGGGACTGTACTTGGGGTCAGGGTTCAGGGTTGGGGGACTGTACTTGGGGTCAGGGTTCGGGGTTCAAGGTTGGGGGTCTGTACATGGGGTCAGGGGTCCGGGTTCAGGCTTGGGGGACTGTACTTGGGGTCAGGGTTTGGGGTTCAGGGTTGGGGGACTGTACTCGGGGTCAGGGTTCAGGGTTGGGGGACTGTACTTGGGCTCAGGGTTCAGAGTTGGGGGTCTACTTGGGGTCAGGGTTCAGGGTTGGGGGCCTGTACGTGAGGTCAGGGTTCAGGGTTGGGGGACTGTACTTGGGGTCAGGGTTCAGGGTTGGGGGACATCTTGGGGTCAGGGTTCAGGGTTCAGGGTTGGGGGACTGTACTTGGGGTCAGTGTTCAGGGTTGGGGGACTGTACTTGGGGTCAGAGTTCAGGGTTCAGGGTTGGGGGACTGTACTTGGGGTCAGTGTTCAGGGTTTGGGGACTGTACTCGGGGTCAGGGTTCAGGGTTGGGGGACGGTACTTGGGGTCAGGGGTCATGGTTCAGTGTTGGGGGACTGTACTTTGGGTCTGGGATCGGGGATCAGGATTGGGGGACTGTACTTGGGGTCAGGGGTCAGGGTTCAGTGTAGGGGACTGTACTTGGGGTCAGACTTCAGGGTTCAGGGTTGGGGTACTGTACTTGGGGTTAGAGTTCAGGGTTGGGGGACTGTACTATGGGTCAGGGTTCAGGGTTCAGGGTTGGGGGACTGTACTCGGGGTCAGGGTTCAGGGTTGGGGGACTGTACTTGGGGTCAGAGTTCAGGGTTCAGGGTTGAGGGACTGTACTTGTGGTCAGAGTTCAGGGTTGGGGGACTGTACTTGGGGTCAGAGTTCAGGGTTCAGGGTTGGGGGACTGTAGTTGTGGTCAGAGTTCAGGGTTGGGGGACTGTAGTTGTGGTCAGAGTTCAGGGTTGGGGGACTGTACTTGGGGTCAGGGTTCAGGGTTCAGGGTTGGGGGACTGTACGTGGGGTCAGAGTTCAGGGTTGGGGGACTGTACTTGGGGTCTGGGTTCGGGGTTCAGGGTTGGGGGACTGTAATTGGGGTCAGGGTTCAGGATTGGTGGACTGCTTGGGGTCAGGGTTCAGGGTTCAGAGTTGGGGGACTGTACTTGGGGTCAGGGTTCAGGGTTCAGGGTTGGGGACTGTACTTGGTTTCAGAGTTCAGGGATCAGGGTTGGGGGACTTTACTTGGGGTCAGGGTTCGGGGTTCAGGGTTGGGGGACTGTACTTGGGGTCAGTGTTCAGGGTTCAGGGTTGTGTGACTGTACTTGGGGTCAGGGTTCGGGGTTGGGGGACTGTACTTGGGGCCAGGGGTCAGGGTTCAGGGTTCGGGGACTGTACTTGGGGTCAGGGTTCAGGTTTGGGGGACAGTATTTGGGGTCAGAGTTCAGGGTTCAGGGTTGGGGGACTGTACTTGGGGTCAGTGTTCAAGGTCGGGTGACTGTACTTGGGGACAGAGTTCAAGAATGGGGTACTGCACTTGGGGTCAGGGGTCAGGGTTCAGGGTTGGGAGTCTGTACTTGGGGTCAGGGTTGGAGGATTGTACTTGGGGTCAGGGTTCAGGGTTGGGGGACTGTACTTGGGGTCAGAGTTCAGGGTTGGGGGACTCTACTTGGGGACAGGGGTCAGGGTTCTGTGTTGGGGGACGGTACTTGGGGTCAGAGTTCAGGCTTGGGGGACTGTACTTGGGGTCAGTGTTCAGGGTTGGGGGACTGTACTTGGGGTCAGGGGTCACGGTTCAGGTTGGGGGACTGAACTTGGGGTCAGGGTTCAGGATTCAGGGTTGGGGAACTATACTTGGGGTCAGGGTTCAGGGTTCAGTGTTGGGGCACTGTACTTGGGGTCAGAGTTCAGGGTTGGGGAACTGTACTTGGGGTCAGAGTTCAGGGTACAGGGTTGGGGGACTGTACTTGGGGTCAGGGTTCAGGGTTGGGGGACTGTACTTGGGGTCAGGGGTCAGGGTTCACCGTTGGGGGACTGTATTGGGGTCAGGGTTCAGGGTTGGGGTACTGCACTTGGGGTCAGGGGTCAGGGTTCAGGGTTGGGGGACTGTACTTGGGGTCAGGGGTCAGGGTTCACCGTTGGGGGACTGTACTTGAGGTCAGAGTTCAGGGTTGGGGGACTGTACTTGGGGTCAGGGGTCGGGGTTCAGGGTTGGGGGACTGTACTTGGGGTCACGGTTCGGGGTTCAAGGTTGGGGGTCGGTACTTGGGGTCAGGGGTCAGGGGTCAGGGTTGGGAGACTGTACTTGGGGTCAGGGGTCAGGGGTCAGGGTTGCGGGACTGTACTTGGGGTCAGGGTTCAGGGTTGCGGGATTGTTCTTGGGGTCAGGGTTCAGGGTTCAGGGTTGGGGGACAGTACTTGGGTTCAGAGTTTAGGGTTGGCGGACTGTACTTGTGGTCAGGGATCAGGATTCAGTGTTGGGGGACTGTACTTGGGGACAGGCTTCAGGGTTGGGAGACTGTACTTGGGGTCAGCGTTCAGGGTTGGGGGACTGTACTTGCAGTCAGGGGTCAGGTTTCAGAGTTGGGGGAATGTACTTGCGGTCAGGGTTCAGGGCTGGGGGACTGAACATGGGGTCAGGGTTCAGGTTTGGGGGACTGTACTTGGGTTCAGAGTTCAGGGTTGGGCGACTGTACTTGAGGTCAGAGTTCAGGGTTGGGGGACTGTACTTGGGGTCAGGGGTCAGGGTTCAGGGTTGAGGGACTGTACTTGGGGTCAGGGTTCAAGATTGGGGGTCTGTACTTGGGGTCAGGGGTCAGGGTTCCGGGTTGTGGGACTGTACTTGGGGTCAGTGTTCAGGGGTCGGGCTTGGGGGACTGTACTTGGGGTCAGGGTTCGGGGTTCAGGGTTGGGGGACTGTACTTGGGGTCAGGGTTCAGGGTTGGGGGACTGTACTTGGGGTCAGGGTTCCGGGTTGGGGGGACTTCTTGGGGTCAGGGTTCAGGTTTCAGGGCTGGGGGAATGTACTTGGGGTCAGGGTTCAGGGTTGGGGGACTGTACTTGGGGTCAGGGGTCAGGGTTCAGGGTTGGGGGACTGTTCTTGGGGTCAGGGTTCGGGGTTCAAGGTTGGGGGTCTGTACTTGGGGTCAGGGGTCAGGGTTGGGAGACTGTACTTGGGGTCAGGGTTGCGGGACTGTACTTGGGGTCAGGGTTCAGGGTTGTGGGACTGTACTTGGGGTCAGGGGTCAGGGTCCAGGTTTGGGGGACTGTACTTGGGGTCAGAGTTCAGGGTTCAGGGTTGGGGGACTGTACTTGGGGTCAGAGTTCAGGGTTCAGGGTTTGTGGACTGTACTTGGGGACAGAGTTCAAGGTCGGAGGATTGTACTTGGGGTCAGGGTTCAGGGTTCAGTGTTGGGGGACTGTACATGGGGACAGGGTTCAGGATTCAGGGCTGGGGAACTGTACTTAGGGTCAGAGTTCAGGGTTCAGGTTGGGGGACTGTACTTGGGGTCGGAGTTCAGGGTTGGGGAACTGTACTTGGGGTCAGAGTTCAGGGTTCAGGGTTGGGGACTGTACTTGGTTTCAGAGTTCAGGGATCAGGGTTGGGGGACTTTACTTGGGGTCAGGGTTCGGGGTTCAGGGTTGGGGGACTGTACTTGGGGTCAGTGTTCAGGGTTCAGGGTTGTGTGACTGTACTTGGGGTCAGGGTTCGGGGTTGGGGGACTGTACTTGGGGCCAGGGGTCAGGGTTCAGTGTTCGGGGACTGTACTTGGGGTCAGGGTTCAGGTTTGGGGGACTGTATTTGGGGTCAGAGTTCAGGGTTCAGGGTTGGGGGACTGTACTTGGGGTCAGTGTTCAAGGTCGGGTGACTGTACTTGGGGACAGAGTTCAAGAATGGGGTACTGCACTTGGGGTCAGGGGTCAGGGTTCAGGGTTGGGAGTCTGTACTTGGGGGTCAGGGTTGGAGGATTGTACTTGGGGTCAGGGTTCAGGGTTGGGGGACTGTACTTGGGGTCAGAGTTCAGGGTTGGGGGACTCTACTTGGGGTCAGGGGTCAGGGTTCTGTGTTGGGGGACTGTACTTGGGGTCAGAGTTCAGGCTTGGGGGACTGTACTTGGGGTCAGTGTTCAGGGTTGGGGGACTGTACTTGGGGTCAGGGGTCACGGTTCAGGTTGGGAGACTGTACTTGGGGTCAGGGGTCAGGGTTGCAGGACTGTACTTGGGGTCAGGGTTCAGGGTTGCGGGATTGTTCTTGGGGTCAGGGTTCAGGGTTCAGGGTTGGGGGACAGTACTTGGGTTCAGAGTTTAGGGTTGGCGGACTGTACTTGTGGTCAGGGATCAGGATTCAGTGTTGGGGGACTGTACTTGGGGACAGGCTTCAGGGTTGGGAGACTGTACTTGGGGTCAGCGTTCAGGGTTGGGGGACTGTACTTGCGGTCAGGGGTCAGGTTTCAGAGTTGGGGGAATGTACTTGCGGTCAGGGTTCAGGGCTGGGGGACTGAACATGGGGTCAGGGTTCAGGTTTGGGGGACTGTACTTGGGTTCAGAGTTCAGGGTTGGGCGACTGTACTTGAGGTCAGAGTTCAGGGTTGGGGGACTGTACTTGGGGTCAGGGTTCAGGGTTGGGGGACTGTACTTGGGGTCAGGGTTCAAGATTGGGGGTCTGTACTTGGGGTCAGGGGTCAGGGTTCCGGGTTGTGGGACTGTACTTGGGGTCAGTGTTCAGGGGTCGGGCTTGGGGGACTGTACTTGGGGTCAGGGTTCGGGGTTCAGGGTTGGGGGACTGTACTTGGGGTCAGGGTTCAGGGTTGGGGGACTGTACTTGGGGTCAGGGTTCCGGGTTGGGGGGACTACTTGGGGTCAGGGTTCAGGTTTCAGGGTTGGGGGAATGTACTTGGGGTCAGGGTTCAGGGTTGGGGGACTGTACTTGGGGCCAGGGGTCAGGGTTCAGGGTTGGGGGACTGTTCTTGGGGTCAGGGTTCGGGGTTCAAGGTTGGGGGTCTGTACTTGGGGTCAGGGGTCAGGGTTGGGAGACTGTACTTGGGGTCAGGGGTCAGGGTTGCGGGACTGTACTTGGGGTCAGGGTTCAGGGTTGTGGGACTGTACTTGGGGTCAGGGGTCAGGGTCCAGGTTTGGGGGACTGTACTTGGGGTCAGAGTTCAGGGTTCAGGGTTGGGGGACTGTACTTGGGGTCAGAGTTCAGGGTTCAGGGTTGGTGGACTGTACTTGGGGACAGAGTTCAAGGTTGGAGGATTGTACTTGGGGTCAGGGTTCAGGGTTGCGGGACTGTACTTGGGGTCAGGGGTCAGGGTCCAGTTTTGGGGGACTGTGCTTGGGGTCAGAGTTCAGGGTTCAGGGTTGGGGGACTGTACTTGGGGTCAGAGTTCAGGGTTCAGGGTTGGGGGACTGTAGTTGGGGACAGAGTTCAAGGTTGGGGTACTGCACTTGGGGTCAGGGTTCAGGGTTGGGAGTCTGTACATGGGGTCAGGGTTGGAGGATTGTACTTGGGGTCAGGGTTCAGGGTTCAGGGTTGGGGGACTGTACTTTGGGTCAGAGTTCAGTGTTGGGGGACTCTACTTGGGGTCAGGGGTCAGTGTTGGGGGACTGTACTTGGGGTCAGAGTTCAGGGTTGGGGGACTGTACTGGGGTCAGGGATCAGGATTCAGGGTTGGGGAACTGTACTTGGGGTCAGAGTTCAGGGTTCAGGGTTGGGGGACTGTACTTGTGGTCAGAGTTCAGGGTTGGGGAACTGTACTTGGGGTCAGAGTTCAGGGTACAGGGTTGGGGGACTGTACTTGGGTTCAGGGTTCAGGGTTGGGGGACTGTACTTGGGGTCAGGGGTCAGGGTTCAGGGTTGGGGGAGAGTACTTGAGGTCAGGGGTCAGGGTTCAGGGTTGGGGGACTGTACTCGGGGCCAGAGTTCAAGGTTCAGGTTTGGGGGACTGTACTTGGTGTCAGGGTTCAGGGTTGAGGGACTGTTCTTGGGTTCAGGGTTCAGTGTTGGGGGACTGTACTTGGGGTCAGGGTTCAGGGTTGGGGGACTGTATGTGGGGTCAGGGTTCAGGGTTCAGTGTTGGGGTACTGCACTTGGGGTCAGGGTTCAGGGTTGGGGGACTACACTTGGGTTCAGGGTTCAGGGTTCAGGTTGGGGGACTGTACTTGGGGTCAGGGTTCAGGGTTGGGGGGACTGTACTTGGGGTCAGAGTTCAGGGTTCAGGGTTGGGGGACTGTACTTGGGGTCAGGTTTCACCGTTGGGGGACTGTATTGGGGTCAGGGTTCAGGGTTGGGGTACTGCACTTGGGGTCAGGGGTCAGGGTTCAGGGTTAGGGGACTGTACTTGGGTTCAGAGTTCAGAGTTCAGGGTTGGGGGACTGTACTTGACGTCAGAGTTCAGGGTTGGGGGACTGTACTTGGGGTCAGGGGTCAGGGTTCAGGGTTGGGGGACTGTACTTGGGGTCAGGGTTCGGGGTTCAAGGTTGGGGGTCTGTACTTGGTGTCAGGGGTCAGGGTTCAGGGTTGGGGGACTGTACTTGGGGTCAGGGTTCGGGGTTCAGGGTTTAGGGACTGTACTTGGGGTCAGGGTTCATGGTTGGGGGACTGTACTTGGGGTCAGGGTTCAGGGTTGGGGGACTGTATTGGGGTCAGGGTTCAGGGTTGGGGACTGTACTTGGGGTCAGTGTTCAGGGTTCGGGCTTGGGGGACTGTACTTGGGGTCAGGGTTCGGGGTTCAGGGTTGGGGGATTGTACTTGGGGTCAGGGTTCAGGGTTGGGGGACTGTACTTGGGGTCAGGGGTCAGGCTTCCCCATTGGGGGACTGTATTGGGGTCAGGGTTCAGGGTTGGGGTACTGCACTTGGGGTCAGGGGTCAGGATTCAGGATTGGGGGACTGTACTTGGGGTCAGGGTTCAGGGTTGCAGCAGATGGAAAGGATTGAGTACGTGAATATTAAGGAGGAGGATGTGTTGGAACTTTTGAATTCTATCAAGGTAGATAAGTCGCCGGGACCAGATGGGATGTACCCCAGGATACTGTGGGAGGCGAGGGAAGAGATTGCAGAGCCCCTGGCGATGATCTTTGCGTCGTCAATGGAGACGGGAGAGGTTCCAAAGGATTGGAGGATTGCGGATGTAATTCCTATTTTTAAGAAAGGGAACAGAGATAGCCCGGGAAATTACCGACCGGTGAGTCTGACCTCAGTGGTTGGTAAGCTGATGGAGAGGCTTCTGAGGGACAAGATTTACGAACATTTGGAGAGGTTTGACATGATCAGGAATAGTCAGCATGGATTTGTCAAGGGCAGGTCGTGCCTTACAAGCCTAGTTGAGTTCTTCGATAATGTGACTGAACACATTGACGAAGGAAGTGCCGTGGACGTGGTGTACATGGACTTCAGCAAGGCGTTTGATAAGGTCCCCCATGCAAGACTTCTTGAGAAGGTGAGAGGGCATGGGATCCAAGGGCCTTTGGCCTTGTGGATCCAGAACTGGCTTGCCTGCAGAAGGCAGAGAGTGGTTGTGGATGGGGCTTTTTCTGAATGGAGGTCAGTCACCAGTGGAGTGCCCCAGGGATCTGTTCTGGGACCCTTGTTGTTTGTCATTTTCATAAGTGACCTGGATGAGGAAGTGGAGGGATGGGTAAGTAAGTTCGCTGATGACACGAAGGTCGGTGGTGTTGTGGATGATCTGGAAGGATGGCAAAAGTTGCAGCAGGACATAGATAGGATGCAGGACTGGGCGGAGAAGTGGCAGATGGACTTCAACGCGGATAAATGTGTTGTCGTCCATTTTGGCAGAACCAACGGGATGAACGAGTACACTATCAAGGGCAGAAGTCTGAGTAGTGTTGAGGAGCAGAAGGATCTTGGGGTCCGGGTCCACAGGACTCTTAAATCGGCCTCGCAGGTGGAGGAGGTGGTCAAGAAGGCGTATGGTGTACTGGCCTTCATTAATCGAGGGATTGAGTTTAGGAGTCGGGAGGTAATGCTGCAACTTTATAAGACCCTTGTCAGGCCTCATTTGGAGTACTGTGCGCAGTTCTGGTCGCCTCACTCTAGGAAAGATGTAGAAGCTATTGAGAGGGTACAGAGGAGATTTACAAGGATGTTGCCTGGACTGGGAGGCATGCCTTATGAAGTTAGGTTGAGGGAGCTGGGACTCTTTTCCCTGGAGAGACGAAGGTTGAGAGGCGACCTGATAGAAGTTTACAAAATGTTGAGAGGAATAGATAGGGTGGACTCTCAGAGGCTATTTCCCCGGGTTGAAATGGTCGCTACGAGAGGACACAGATTTAAGGTGCGGGGAGGGAGGTTCAGAAGTGATGTTAGGGGTAAGTTTTTCACTCAGAGGGTGGTGAGTGAATGGAATCGGCTGCCGTCAGTGGTGGTGGAGGCGAACTCGCTGGGGTCTTTTAAAAGACTTCTGGATGAGTATATGGGGTTTAATGAGATTGAGGGTTATAGATAGGTCTGTAGGTTTGTAGGTGATGTGGTCGGCGCAACTTGTGGGCCGAAGGGCCTGTTTGTGCTGTAGTGTTCTATGTTCTATGTTCTATGTTCTATGATTGTTCTTGGGGTCCTGGTTCAGGGTTCAGGGTTGGGGGACTGTACTTGGGGTCAGAGTTTAGGGTTGGCGGACTGTACTTGTGGTCAGGGATCAGGGTTCAGTGTTGGGGGAATGTACTTGCGGTCAGGGTTCAGGGTTGGGGGACTGAACTTGGGGTCGGGGTTCAGGTTTGGGGGACTGTACTTGGGTTCAGAGTTCAGGGTTCAGGGTTGGGCGACTGTACTTGAGGTCAGAGTTCAGGGTTTGGGGTCTGTACTTGGGGTCAGGGGTCAGGGTTCAGGGTTGGGGGACTGTACTTGGGGTCAGGGTTCAGGGTTCAGGGTTGGGAGACTGTACTTGGGGTCAGCGTTCAGGGTTGGGGGACTGTACTTGGGGTCAGGGGTCAGGTTTCAGAGTTGGGGGAATGTACTTGCGGTCAGGGTTCAGGGTTGGGGGACTGAACTTGGGGTCGGGGTTCAGGTTTGGGGGACTGTACTTGGGTTCAGAGTTCAGGGTTCAGGGTTCAGGGTTGGGCGACTGTACTTGAGGTCAGAGTTCAGGGTTTGGGGTCTGTACTTGGGGTCAGGGTTCAGGGTTGGGGGACTGTACTTGGGGTCAGGGTTCGGGGTTCAAGATTGGGGGTCTGTACTTGGGGTCAGGGGTCAGGGTTGGGGGTCTGTACTTGGGGTCAGGGGTCAGGGTTGGGGGACTGTATTGGGGTCAGGGTTCAGGGTTGGGGACTGTACTTGGGGTCAGTGTTCATGGTTCAGGCTTGGGGGACTGTACTTGGGGTCAGGGTTCGGGGTTCAGGGTTTGGGGACTGTACTTGGGGTCAGGGTTCATGGTTCGGGGACTGTACTTGGGGTCAGGGTTCAGGGTTGGGGGACTGTACTTGGGGTCAGAGTTCAGGGTTAAGGGTTGGGGGACTGAACTTGGGGTCAGGGGTCAGGGTTCCCCATTGGGGGACTGTATTGGGGTCAGGGTTCAGGGTTGCGGGATTCTTCTTGGGGTCAGGGTTCAGGGTTCAGGGTTGGGGGACTGTACTTGGGGTCAGAGTTTAGGGTTGGCGGACTGTACTTGTGGTCAGGGATCAGGGTTCAGTGTTGGGGGACTGTACTTGGGGACAGGCTTCAGGGTTGGTGGACTGTACTTGGGTTCAGAGTTCAGGGTTGGGAGACTGTACTTGGGGTCAGCGTTCAGGGTTGGGGGTCTGTACTTGGGGTCAGGGGTCAGGTTTCAGAGTTGGGGGAATGTACTTGCGGTCAGGGTTCAGGGTTGGGGGACTGAACTTGGGGTCAGGGTTCAGTGTTGTGGGTCTGTACTTGGGGTCTGGGATCGGGGATCAGGATTGGGGGACTGTACTTGGGGTCAGGGGTCAGGGTTCAGGGTTGGGGGACTGTACTTGGGGTCAGAGTTCAGGGTTCAGGGTTGGGGTACTGTACTTGGGGTCAGAGTTCAGGGTTGGGGGACTGTACTAAGGGTCAGGGTTCAGGGTTCAGGGTTGGGGGACTGTACTCGGGGTCAGGGTTCAGGGTTGGGGGACTGTACTTGGGGTCAGGGTTCAGGGTTCAGTGTTGTGGGACTGTACTTGGGGTCAGAGTTCAGAGTTCAGGGTTGTGGGACTGTACTTGGGGTCAGGGTTCAGGGTTCAGGGTTGGGGGACTGTACTTGGGGTCAGGGTTCCGGGTTCAGGGTTGTGTGACTGTACTTGGGGTCAGGGTTCAGTGTTCAAGGTTGAGGGACTGTACTTGTGGTCAGGGTTCGGGGTTGGGGGACTGTACTTGGGGCCAGGGGTCAGGGTTCAGGGTTCGGGGACTGTACTTGGGGTCAGGGGTCAGGGTTCAGGTTTGGGGGACTGTATTTGGGGTCAGAGTTCAGGGTTCAGGGTTGGGGGACTGTACTTGGGGTCAGGGTTCAGGGTCGGGTGACTGTTCTTGGGGACAGAGTTCAAGGATGGGGTACTGCACTTGGGGTCAGGGTCAGGGTTCAGGGTTGGGAGTCTGTACTTGGGGTCAGGGTTGGAGGATTGTACTTGGGGTCAGGGTTCAGGGTTGGGGGACTGTACTTGGCGTCAGAGTTCAGGCTTGGGGGACTGTACTTGGGGTCAGTGTTCAGGGTTGGGGGACTGTACTTGGGGTCAGGGGTCAGTGTTCAGGGTTGGGGGACTGTACTTGGGGTCAGGGGTCACGGTTCAGGTTGGGGGACTGAACTTGGGGTCAGGGTTCAGGATTCAGTTTTGGGGAACTATACTTGGGGTCAGGGTTCAGGGTTCAGTGTTGGGGCACTGTACTTGGGGTCAGAGTTCAGGTTTGGGGAACTGTACTTGGGGTCAGAGTTCAGGGTACAGGGTTGGGGGACTGTACTTGGGGTCAGGGTTCAGGGTTGGGGGACTGTACTTGGGGTCAGGGTTCGGGGTTCAAGGTTGGGGGTCTGTACATGGGGTCAGGGGTCAGGGTTCAGGCTTGGGGGACTGTACTTGGGGTCAGGGTTCGGGGTTCAGGGTTGGGGGACTGTACACGGGGTCAGGGTTCAGGGTTGGGGGACTGTACTTGGGGTCAGGGTTCAGAGTTGGGGGTCGACTTGGGGTCAGGGTTGGGGGACTGTACTTGGGGTCAGGGTTCAGGGTTGGGGGACTGTACTTGTGGTCAGGGTTCAGGGTTGGGGGACATCTTGGGGTCAGGGTTGGGGGACTGTACTTGGGGTCAGGGTTCAGGGTTGGGGGACTGTATTTGGGGTCAGAGTTCAGGGTTCAGGGTTGGGAGACTGTACTTGGGGTCAGCGTTCAGGGTTGGGGGACTGTACTTGGGGTCAGGGGTCAGGTTTCAGAGTTGGGGGAATGTACTTGCGGTCAGGGTTCAGGGTTGGGGGACTGAACTTGGGGTCGGGGTTCAGGTTTGGGGGACTGTACTTGGGTTCAGAGTTCAGGGTTCAGGGTTCAGGGTTGGGCGACTGTACTTGAGGTCAGAGTTCAGGGTTTGGGGTCTGTACTTGGGGTCAGGGGTCAGGGTTCAGGGTTGGGGGACTGTACTTGGGGTCAGGGTTCGGGGTTCAAGATTGGGGGTCTGTACTTGGGGTCAGGGGTCAGGGTTCAGGGTTGGGGGTCTGTACTTGGGGTCAGGGGTCAGGGTTGGGGGACTGTATTGGGGTCAGGGTTGGGGACTGTACTTGGGGTCAGGGTTCATGGTTCAGGCTTGGGGGACTGTACTTGGGGTCAGGGTTCGGGGTTCAGGGTTTGGGGACTGTACTTGGGGTCAGGGTTCATGGTTCGGGGACTGTACTTGGGGTCAGGGTTCAGGGTTGGGGGACTGTACTTGGGGTCAGAGTTCAGGGTTAAGGGTTGGGGGACTGAACTTGGGGTCAGGGGTCAGGGTTCCCCATTGGGGGACTGTATTGGGGTCAGGGTTCAGGGTTGCGGGATTGTTCTTGGGGTCAGGGTTCAGGGTTGGGGGACTGTACTTGGGGTCAGAGTTTAGGGTTGGCGGACTGTACTTGTGGTCAGGGATCAGGGTTCAGTGTTGGGGGACTGTACTTGGGGACAGGCTTCAGGGTTGGGGGTCTGTACGTGGGGTCAGGGGTCAGGTTTCAGAGTTGGGGGAATGTACTTGCGGTCAGGGTTCAGGGTTGGGGGACTGATCTTGGGGTCAGGGTTCAGTGTTGTGGGTCTGTACTTGGGGTCTGGGATCGGGGATCAGGATTGGGGGACTGTACTTGGGGTCAGGGGTCAGGGTTCAGGGTTGGGGGACTGTACTTGGGGTCAGAGTTCAGGGTTCAGGGTTGGGGTACTGTACTTGGGGTCAGAGTTCAGGGTTGGGGGACTGTACTAAGGGTCAGGGTTCAGGGTTCAGGGTTGGGGGACTGTACTCGGGGTCAGGGTTCAGGGTTGGGGGACTTTACTTGGGGTCAGAGTTCAGGGTTCAGGGTTGGGGGACTGTACTTGTGGTCAGAGTTCAGGGTTGGGGGACTGTACTTGGGGTCAGGGTTCAGGGTTCAGTGTTGTGGGACTGTACTTGGGGTCAGAGTTCAGGGTTAAGGGTTGGGGGACTGTAGTTGTGTTCAGAGTTCAGGGTTGGGGGACTGTACTTGGGGTCAGGGTTCAGGGTTCAGGGTTGGGGGACTGTACTTGGGGTCAGGGTTCCGGGTTCAGGGTTGTGTGACTGTACTTGGGGTCAGGGTTCAGTGTTCAAGGTTGAGGGACTGTACTTGTGGTCAGGGTTCGGGGTTGGGGGACTGTACTTGGGGCCAGGGGTCAGGGTTCAGGGTTCGGGGACTGTACTTGGGGTCAGGGGTCAGGGTTCAGGTTTGGGGGACTGTACTTGGGGTCAGAGTTCAGGGTTCAGGGTTGGGGGACTGTACTTGGGGTCAGGGTTCAGGGTCGGGTGACTGTTCTTGGGGACAGAGTTCAAGGATGGGGTACTGCACTTGGGGTCAGGGGTCAGGGTTCAGGGTTGGGAGTCTGTACTTGGGGTCAGGGTTGGAGGATTGTACTTGGGGTCAGGGTTCAGGGTTGGGGGACTGTACTTGGCGTCAGAGTTCAGGCTTGGGGGACTGTACTTGGGGTCAGTGTTCAGGGTTGGGGGACTGTACTTGGGGTCAGGGGTCAGTGTTCAGGGTTGGGGGACTGTACTTGGGGTCAGGGGTCACGGTTCAGGTTGGGGGACTGAACTTGGGGTCAGGGTTCAGGATTCAGGTTTGGGGAACTATACTTGGGGTCAGGGTTCAGGGTTCAGTGTTGGGGCACTGTACTTGGGGTCAGAGTTCAGGGTTGGGGAACTGTACTTGGGGTCAGAGTTCAGGGTACAGGGTTGGGGGATTGTACTTGGGGTCAGGGTTCAGGGTTGGGGGACTGTACTTGGGGTCAGGGTTCGGGGTTCAAGGTTGGGGGTCTGTACATGGGGTCAGGGGTCAGGGTTCAGGCTTGGGGGACTGTACTTGGGGTCAGGGTTCGGGGTTCAGGGTTGGGGGACTGTACTCGGGGTCAGGGTTCAGGGTTGGGGGACTGTACTTGGGGTCAGGGTTCAGAGTTGGGGGTCTACTTGGGGTCAGGGTTGGGGGACTGTACTTGGGGTCAGGGTTCAGGGTTGGGGGACTGTACTTGGGGTCAGGGTTCAGGGTTGGGGGACATCTTGGGGTCAGGGTTGGGGGACTGTACTTGGGGTCAGGGTTCAGGGTTGGGGGACTGTACTTGGGGTCAGAGTTCAGGGTTGGGGGACTGTACTTGGGGTCAGTGTTCAGGGTTTGGGGACTGTACTCGGGGTCAGGGTTCAGGGTTGGGGGACGGTACATGGGGTCAGGGGTCATGGTTCAGTGTTGGGGGACTGTACTTTGGGTCTGGGATCGGGGATCAGGATTGGGGGACTGTACTTGGGGTCAGGGTTCAGTGTAGGGGACTGTACTTGGGGTCAGAGTTCAGGGTTCAGGGTTGGGGTACTGTACTTGGGGTTAGAGTTCAGGGTTGGGGGACTGTACTCGGGGTCAGGGTTCAGGGTTGGGGGACTGTACTTGGGGTCAGAGTTCAGGGTTCAGGGTTGAGGGACTGTACTTGTGGTCAGAGTTCAGGGTTGGGGGACTGTACTTGGGGTCAGAGTTCAGGGTTCAGGGTTGGGGGACTGTAGTTGTGGTCAGAGTTCAGGGTTGGGGGACTGTAGTTGTGGTCAGAGTTCAGGGTTGGGGGACTGTACTTGGGGTCAGGGTTCAGGGTTCAGGGTTGGGGGACTGTACGTGGGGTCAGAGTTCAGGGTTGGGGGACTGTACTTGGGGTCTGGGTTCGGGGTTCAGGGTTGGGGGACTGTAATTGGGGTCAGGGTTCAGGATTGGTGGACTGCTTGGGGTCAGGGTTCAGGGTTCAGAGTTGGGGGACTGTACTTGGGGTCAGGGTTCAGGGTTGGGGACTGTACTTGGTTTCAGAGTTCAGGGATCAGGGTTGGGGGACTTTACTTGGGGTCAGGGTTCGGGGTTCAGGGTTGGGGGACTGTACTTGGGGTCAGTGTTCAGGGTTCAGGGTTGTGTGACTGTACTTGGGGTCAGGGTTCAGGGTTGGGGGACTGTACTTGGGGCCAGGGGTCAGGGTTCAGGGTTCGGGGACTGTACTTGGGGTCAGGGTTCAGGTTTGGGGGACTGTATTTGGGGTCAGAGTTCAGGGTTCAGGGTTGGGGGACTGTACTTGGGGTCAGGGTTCAAGGTCGGGTGACTGTACTTGGGGACAGAGTTCAACGATGGGGTACTGTACTTGGGGTCAGGGGTCAGAGTTCAGGGTTGGGAGTCTGTACTTGGGGTCAGGGTTCAGGGTTGGGGGACTGTACTTGGGGTCAGAGTTCAGGGTTGGGGGACTCTACTTGGAGTCAGGGGTCAGGGATCTGTGTTGGGGGACTGTACTTGGGGTCAGAGTTCAGGCTTGGGGGACTGTACTTGGGGTCAGTGTTCAGGGTTGGGGGACTCTACTTGGGGTCACGGGTCAGGGTTCTGTGTTGGGGGACTGTGCTTGGGGTCAGACTTCAGGCTTGGGGGACTGTACTTGGGGTCAGTGTTCAGGGTTGGGGGACTGTACTTGGGGTCAGGGGTCAGTGTTCAGGGTTGGGGGACTGTACTTGGGGTCAGGGGTCACGGTTCAGGTTGGGGGACTGAACATGGGGTCAGGGTTCAGGATTCAGGTTTGGGAAACTATACTTGGGGTCAGAAGTTAGGGTTCAGTGTTGGGGCACTGTACTTGGGGTCAGAGTTCAGGGTTGGGGAACTGTACTTGGGGTCAGAGTTCAGGGTACAGGGTTGGGGGACTGTACTTGGGGTCAGGGTTCAGGGTTGGGGGACTGTACTTGGGGTCAGGGTTCGGGGTTCAAGGTTGGGGGTCTGTACATGGGGTCAGGGGTCCGGGTTCAGGCTTGGGGGACTGTACTTGGGGTCAGGGTTTGGGGTTCAGGGTTGGGGGACTGTACTCGGGGTCAGGGTTCAGGGTTGGGGGACTGTACTTGGGCTCAGGGTTCAGAGTTGGGGGTCTACTTGGGGTCAGGGTTCAGGGTTGGGGGCCTGTACGTGAGGTCAGGGTTCAGGGTTGGGGGACTGTACTTGGGGTCAGGGTTCAGGGTTGGGGGACATCTTGGGGTCAGGGTTCAGGGTTCAGGGTTGGGGGACTGTACTTGGGGTCAGTGTTCAGGGTTGGGGGACTGTACTTGGGGTCAGAGTTCAGGGTTCAGGGTTGGGGGACTGTACTTGGGGTCAGTGTTCAGGGTTTGGGGACTGTACTCGGGGTCAGGGTTCAGGGTTGGGGGACGGTACTTGGGGTCAGGGGTCATGGTTCAGTGTTGGGGGACTGTACTTTGGGTCTGGGATCGGGGATCAGGATTGGGGGACTGTACTTGGGGTCAGGGGTCAGGGTTCAGTGTAGGGGACTGTACTTGGGGTCAGACTTCAGGGTTCAGGGTTGGGGTACTGTACTTGGGGTTAGAGTTCAGGGTTGGGGGACTGTACTATGGGTCAGGGTTCAGGGTTCAGGGTTGGGGGACTGTACTCGGGGTCAGGGTTCAGGGTTGGGGGACTGTACTTGGGGTCAGAGTTCAGGGTTCAGGGTTGAGGGACTGTACTTGTGGTCAGAGTTCAGGGTTGGGGGACTGTACTTGGGGTCAGAGTTCAGGGTTCAGGGTTGGGGGACTGTAGTTGTGGTCAGAGTTCAGGGTTGGGGGACTGTAGTTGTGGTCAGAGTTCAGGGTTGGGGGACTGTACTTGGGGTCAGGGTTCAGGGTTCAGGGTTGGGGGACTGTACGTGGGGTCAGAGTTCAGGGTTGGGGGACTGTACTTGGGGTCTGGGTTCGGGGTTCAGGGTTGGGGGACTGTAATTGGGGTCAGGGTTCAGGATTGGTGGACTGCTTGGGGTCAGGGTTCAGGGTTCAGAGTTGGGGGACTGTACTTGGGGTCAGGGTTCAGGGTTCAGGGTTGGGGACTGTACTTGGTTTCAGAGTTCAGGGATCAGGGTTGGGGGACTTTACTTGGGGTCAGGGTTCGGGGTTCAGGGTTGGGGGACTGTACTTGGGGTCAGTGTTCAGGGTTCAGGGTTGTGTGACTGTACTTGGGGTCAGGGTTCGGGGTTGGGGGACTGTACTTGGGGCCAGGGGTCAGGGTTCAGGGTTCGGGGACTGTACTTGGGGTCAGGGTTCAGGTTTGGGGGACAGTATTTGGGGTCAGAGTTCAGGGTTCAGGGTTGGGGGACTGTACTTGGGGTCAGTGTTCAAGGTCGGGTGACTGTACTTGGGGACAGAGTTCAAGAATGGGGTACTGCACTTGGGGTCAGGGGTCAGGGTTCAGGGTTGGGAGTCTGTACTTGGGGTCAGGGTTGGAGGATTGTACTTGGGGTCAGGGTTCAGGGTTGGGGGACTGTACTTGGGGTCAGAGTTCAGGGTTGGGGGACTCTACTTGGGGACAGGGGTCAGGGTTCTGTGTTGGGGGACGGTACTTGGGGTCAGAGTTCAGGCTTGGGGGACTGTACTTGGGGTCAGTGTTCAGGGTTGGGGGACTGTACTTGGGGTCAGGGGTCACGGTTCAGGTTGGGGGACTGAACTTGGGGTCAGGGTTCAGGATTCAGGGTTGGGGAACTATACTTGGGGTCAGGGTTCAGGGTTCAGTGTTGGGGCACTGTACTTGGGGTCAGAGTTCAGGGTTGGGGAACTGTACTTGGGGTCAGAGTTCAGGGTACAGGGTTGGGGGACTGTACTTGGGGTCAGGGTTCAGGGTTGGGGGACTGTACTTGGGGTCAGGGGTCAGGGTTCACCGTTGGGGGACTGTATTGGGGTCAGGGTTCAGGGTTGGGGTACTGCACTTGGGGTCAGGGGTCAGGGTTCAGGGTTGGGGGACTGTACTTGGGGTCAGGGGTCAGGGTTCACCGTTGGGGGACTGTACTTGAGGTCAGAGTTCAGGGTTGGGGGACTGTACTTGGGGTCAGGGGTCGGGGTTCAGGGTTGGGGGACTGTACTTGGGGTCACGGTTCGGGGTTCAAGGTTGGGGGTCGGTACTTGGGGTCAGGGGTCAGGGGTCAGGGTTGGGAGACTGTACTTGGGGTCAGGGGTCAGGGGTCAGGGTTGCGGGACTGTACTTGGGGTCAGGGTTCAGGGTTGCGGGATTGTTCTTGGGGTCAGGGTTCAGGGTTCAGGGTTGGGGGACAGTACTTGGGTTCAGAGTTTAGGGTTGGCGGACTGTACTTGTGGTCAGGGATCAGGATTCAGTGTTGGGGGACTGTACTTGGGGACAGGCTTCAGGGTTGGGAGACTGTACTTGGGGTCAGCGTTCAGGGTTGGGGGACTGTACTTGCAGTCAGGGGTCAGGTTTCAGAGTTGGGGGAATGTACTTGCGGTCAGGGTTCAGGGCTGGGGGACTGAACATGGGGTCAGGGTTCAGGTTTGGGGGACTGTACTTGGGTTCAGAGTTCAGGGTTGGGCGACTGTACTTGAGGTCAGAGTTCAGGGTTGGGGGACTGTACTTGGGGTCAGGGGTCAGGGTTCAGGGTTGAGGGACTGTACTTGGGGTCAGGGTTCAAGATTGGGGGTCTGTACTTGGGGTCAGGGGTCAGGGTTCCGGGTTGTGGGACTGTACTTGGGGTCAGTGTTCAGGGGTCGGGCTTGGGGGACTGTACTTGGGGTCAGGGTTCGGGGTTCAGGGTTGGGGGACTGTACTTGGGGTCAGGGTTCAGGGTTGGGGGACTGTACTTGGGGTCAGGGTTCCGGGTTGGGGGGACTTCTTGGGGTCAGGGTTCAGGTTTCAGGGCTGGGGGAATGTACTTGGGGTCAGGGTTCAGGGTTGGGGGACTGTACTTGGGGCCAGGGGTCAGGGTTCAGGGTTGGGGGACTGTTCTTGGGGTCAGGGTTCGGGGTTCAAGGTTGGGGGTCTGTACTTGGGGTCAGGGGTCAGGGTTGGGAGACTGTACTTGGGGTCAGGGGTCAGGGTTGCGGGACTGTACTTGGGGTCAGGGTTCAGGGTTGTGGGACTGTACTTGGGGTCAGGGGTCAGGGTCCAGGTTTGGGGGACTGTACTTGGGGTCAGAGTTCAGGGTTCAGGGTTGGGGGACTGTACTTGGGGTCAGAGTTCAGGGTTCAGGGTTGGTGGACTGTACTTGGGGACAGAGTTCAAGGTCGGAGGATTGTACTTGGGGTCAGGGTTCAGGGTTCAGTGTTGGGGGACTGTACATGGGGACAGGGTTCAGGATTCAGGGCTGGGGAACTGTACTTAGGGTCAGAGTTCAGGGTTCAGGTTGGGGGACTGTACTTGGGGTCGGAGTTCAGGGTTGGGGAACTGTACTTGGGGTCAGAGTTCAGGGTTCAGGGTTGGGGACTGTACTTGGTTTCAGAGTTCAGGGATCAGGGTTGGGGGACTTTACTTGGGGTCAGGGTTCGGGGTTCAGGGTTGGGGGACTGTACTTGGGG
This sequence comes from Carcharhinus amblyrhynchos, assembly GCF_965287045.1. Classification (NCBI taxonomy): domain Eukaryota; kingdom Metazoa; phylum Chordata; class Chondrichthyes; order Carcharhiniformes; family Carcharhinidae; genus Carcharhinus; species Carcharhinus amblyrhynchos. The sequence continues at coordinate 143,984 of NW_027650042.1, read as the reverse complement.
TCAGTGTTCAGGGTTCAGGGTTGTGTGACTGTACTTGGGGTCAGGGTTCGGGGTTGGGGGACTGTACTTGGGGCCAGGGGTCAGGGTTCAGTGTTCGGGGACTGTACTTGGGGTCAGGGTTCAGGTTTGGGGGACTGTATTTGGGGTCAGAGTTCAGGGTTCAGGGTTGGGGGACTGTACTTGGGGTCAGTGTTCAAGGTCGGGTGACTGTACTTGGGGACAGAGTTCAAGAATGGGGTACTGCACTTGGGGTCAGGGGTCAGGGTTCAGGGTTGGGAGTCTGTACTTGGGGTCAGGGTTGGAGGATTGTACTTGGGGTCAGGGTTCAGGGTTGGGGGACTGTACTTGGGGTCAGAGTTCAGGGTTGGGGGACTCTACTTGGGGTCAGGGGTCAGGGTTCTGTGTTGGGGGACTGTACTTGGGGTCAGAGTTCAGGCTTGGGGGACTGTACTTGGGGTCAGTGTTCAGGGTTGGGGGACTGTACTTGGGGTCAGGGGTCACGGTTCAGGTTGGGAGACTGTACTTGGGGTCAGGGGTCAGGGTTGCGGGACTGTACTTGGGGTCAGGGTTCAGGGTTGCGGGATTGTTCTTGGGGTCAGGGTTCAGGGTTCAGGGTTGGGGGACAGTACTTGGGTTCAGAGTTTAGGGTTGGCGGACTGTACTTGTGGTCAGGGATCAGGATTCAGTGTTGGGGGACTGTACTTGGGGACAGGCTTCAGGGTTGGGAGACTGTACTTGGGGTCAGCGTTCAGGGTTGGGGGACTGTACTTGCGGTCAGGGGTCAGGTTTCAGAGTTGGGGGAATGTACTTGCGGTCAGGGTTCAGGGCTGGGGGACTGAACATGGGGTCAGGGTTCAGGTTTGGGGGACTGTACTTGGGTTCAGAGTTCAGGGTTGGGCGACTGTACTTGAGGTCAGAGTTCAGGGTTGGGGGACTGTACTTGGGGTCAGGGTTCAGGGTTGGGGGACTGTACTTGGGGTCAGGGTTCAAGATTGGGGGTCTGTACTTGGGGTCAGGGGTCAGGGTTCCGGGTTGTGGGACTGTACTTGGGGTCAGTGTTCAGGGGTCGGGCTTGGGGGACTGTACTTGGGGTCAGGGTTCGGGGTTCAGGGTTGGGGGACTGTACTTGGGGTCAGGGTTCAGGGTTGGGGGACTGTACTTGGGGTCAGGGTTCCGGGTTGGGGGGACTACTTGGGGTCAGGGTTCAGGTTTCAGGGTTGGGGGAATGTACTTGGGGTCAGGGTTCAGGGTTGGGGGACTGTACTTGGGGCCAGGGGTCAGGGTTCAGGGTTGGGGGACTGTTCTTGGGGTCAGGGTTCGGGGTTCAAGGTTGGGGGTCTGTACTTGGGGTCAGGGGTCAGGGTTGGGAGACTGTACTTGGGGTCAGGGGTCAGGGTTGCGGGACTGTACTTGGGGTCAGGGTTCAGGGTTGTGGGACTGTACTTGGGGTCAGGGGTCAGGGTCCAGGTTTGGGGGACTGTACTTGGGGTCAGAGTTCAGGGTTCAGGGTTGGGGGACTGTACTTGGGGTCAGAGTTCAGGGTTCAGGGTTGGTGGACTGTACTTGGGGACAGAGTTCAAGGTTGGAGGATTGTACTTGGGGTCAGGGTTCAGGGTTCAGTGTTGGGGGACTGTACTTGGGGACAGGGTTCAGGATTCAGGGCTGGGGAACTGTACTTAGGGTCAGAGTTCAGGGTTCAGGTTGGGGGACTGTACTTGGGGTCGGAGTTCAGGGTTGGGGAACTGTACTTGGGGTCAGAGTTCAGGGTTCAGGGTTGGGGACTGTACTTGGTTTCAGAGTTCAGGGATCAGGGTTGGGGGACTTTACTTGGGGTCAGGGTTCGGGGTTCAGGGTTGGGGGACTGTACTTGGGGTCAGTGTTCAGGGTTCAGGGTTGTGTGACTGTACTTGGGGTCAGGGTTCGGGGTTGGGGGACTGTACTTGGGGCCAGGGGTCAGGGTTCAGGGTTCGGGGACTGTACTTGGGGTCAGGGTTCAGGTTTGGGGGACTGTATTTGGGGTCAGAGTTCAGGGTTCAGGGTTGGGGGACTGTACTTGGGGTCAGTGTTCAAGGTCGACTGACTGTACTTGGGGACAGAGTTCAAGAATGGGGTACTGCACTTGGGGTCAGGGGTCAGGGTTCAGGGTTGGGAGTCTGTACTTGGGGTCAGGGTTGGAGGATTGTACTTGGGGTCAGGGTTCAGGGTTGGGGGACTGTACTTGGGGTCAGAGTTCAGGGTTGGGGGACTCTACTTGGGGTCAGGGGTCAGGGTTCTGTGTTGGGGGACTGTACTTGGGGTCAGAGTTCAGGCTTGGGGGACTGTACTTGGGGTCAGTGTTCAGGGTTGGGGGACTGTACTTGGGGTCAGGGGTCACGGTTCAGGTTGGGGGACTGAACTTGGGGTCAGGGTTCAGGATTCAGGGTTGGGGAACTATACTTGGGGTCAGGGTTCAGGGTTCAGTGTTGGGGCACTGTACTTGGGGTCAGAGTTTAGGGTTGGGGAACTGTACTTGGGGTCAGAGTTCAGGGTACAGGGTTGGGGGACTGTACTTGGGTTCAGGGTTCAGGGTTGGGGGACTGTACTTGGGGTCAGGGGTCAGGGTTCACCGTTGGGGGACTGTATTGGGGTCAGGGTTCAGGGTTGGGGGAGTGTACTTGGGGTCAGGGGTCAGGGTTCAGGGTTGGGGGACTGTACTTGGGGTCAGGGGTCAGGGTTCACCGTTGGGGGACTGTACTTGAGGTCAGAGATCAGGGTTGGGGGACTGTACTTGGGGTCAGGGGTCGGGGTTCAGGGTTGGGGGACTGTACTTGGGGTCAGGGTTCGGGGTTCAAGGTTGGGGGTCTGTACTTGGGGTCACGGTTCGGGGTTCAAGGTTGGGGGTCGGTACTTGGGGTCAGGGGTCAGGGGTCAGGGTTGGGAGACTGTACGTGGGGTCAGGGGTCAGGGTTGCGGGACTGTACTTGGGGTCAGGGTTCAGGGTTGCGGGATTGTTCTTGGGGTCAGGGTTCAGGGTTCAGGGTTGGGGGACAGTACTTGGGTTCATAGTTTAGGGTTGGCGGACTGTACTTGTGGTCAGGGATCAGGATTCAGTGTTGGGGGACTGTACTTGGGGACAGGCTTCAGGGTTGGGAGACTGTACTTGGGGTCAGCGTTCAGGGTTGGGGGACTGCACTTGCGGTCAGGGGTCAGGTTTCAGAGTTGGGGGAATGTACTTGCGGTCAGGGTTCAGGGTTGGGGGAATGAACTTGGGGTCAGGGTTCAGGTTTGGGGGACTGTACTTGGGTTCAGAGTTCAGGGTTCAGGGTTGGGCGACTGTACTTGAGGTCAGAGTTCAGGGTTGGGGGACTGTACTTGGGGTCAGGGGTCAGGGTTCAGGGTTGGGGGACTGTACTTGGGGTCAGGGTTCAAGATTGGGGGTCTGTACTTGGGGTCAGGGGTCAGGGTTCCGGGTTGTGGGACTGTACTTGGGGTCAGTGTTCAGGGGTCGGGCTTGGGGGACTGTACTTGGGGTCAGGGTTCGGGTTTCAGGGTTGGGGAACTGTACTTGGGGTCAGGGTTCAGGGTTGGGGGACTGTACTTGGGGTCAGGGTTCCGGGTTGGGGGGACTACTTGGGGTCAGGGTTCAGGTTTCAGGGTTGGGGGAATGTACTTGGGGTCAGGGTTCAGGGTTGGGGGACTGTACTTGGGGCCAGGGGTCAGGGTTCAGGGTTGGGGGACTGTACTTGGGGTCAGGGTTCGGGGTTCAAGGTTGGGGGTCTGTACTTGGGGTCAGGGGTCAGGGTTGGGAGACTGTACTTGGGGTCAGGGGTCAGGGTTGCGGGACTGTACTTGGGGTCAGGGTTCAGGGTTGCGGGACTGTACTTGGGGTCAGGGGTCAGGGTCCAGGTTTGGGGGACTGTACTTGGGGTCAGAATTCAGGGTTCAGGGTTGGGGGACTGTACTTGGGGTCAGAGTTCAGGGTTCAGGGTTGGTGGACTGTACTTGGGGACAGAGTTCAAGGTTGGAGGATTGTGCTTGGGGTCAGGGTTCAGGGTTCAGTGTTGGGGGACTGTACTTGGGGACAGGGTTCAGGATTCAGGGCTGGGGAACTGTACTTGGGGTCAGAGTTCAGGGTTCAGGTTGGGGGACTGTACTTGGGTTCAGGGTTGAGGGTTGGGGGACTGTACTTGGGGTCAGGAGTTAGGGTTCAGGGTTGGGGGAGTGTACTTGGGGTCAGGGGTCAGGGTTCTGGGTTGGGGGACTGTACTCGGGGCCAGAGTTCAGGGTTCAGGTTTGGCGGACTGTACTTGGGTTGAGAGTTCAGGGTTCAGGGTTGGGGGACTGAACTTGAGGTCAGAGTTCAGGGTTGGGGGACTGTACTTGGGGTCAGGGGTCAGGGTTCAGGGTTGGGGGACTGTAATTGGGGTCAGGGTTCGGGGTTCAAGGTTGGTGGTCTGTACTTGGGGTCAGGCGTCAGGGTTCAGGGTTGGGGGAATGTACTTGGGGTCAGGGTTCGGGGTTCAGGGTTTGGGGACTGTACATGGGGTCAGGGTTCAGGGTTGGGGGACTGTACTTGGGGCCAGGGGTCAGGGTTCAGGGTTGGGGGAATGTACTTGGGGTCATGGTTCGGGGTTCAAGGTTGGGGGTCTGTACTTGGGGTCAGGGTTCAGGGTTGGGGGACTGTACTTGGGGTCAGGGGTCAGGGTTCGGGCTTGGGGGACTGTACTTGGGGTCAGGGTTCGGTGTTCAGGGTTGGGGGACTGTACATGGGGTCAGGGTTCAGGGTTGCGGGACTGTACTTGGGGTCAGGGTTCAGGGTTGCGGGACTGTACTTGGGGTCAGGGGTTAGGGTCCAGGTTTGGGGGACTGTGCTTGGGGTCAGAGTTCAGGGTTCAGGGTTGGGGGACTGTACTTGGGGTCAGAGTTCAGGGTTCAGGGTTGGGGGACTGTAGTTGGGGACAGAGTTCAAGGTTGGGGTACTGCACTTGGGGTCAGGGTTCAGGGTTGGGAGTCTGTACATGGGGTCAGGGTTGGAGGATTGTACTTGGGGTCAGGGTTCAGGGTTCAGGGTTGGGGGACTGTACTTTGGGTCAGAGTTCAGTGTTGGGGGACTCTACTTGGGGTCAGGGGTCAGTGTTGGGGGACTGTACTTGGGGTCAGAGTTCAGGGTTGGGGGACTGTACTTGGGGTCAGGGTTCAGGGTTCAGGGTTGGGGGACTGTACTTGGGGTCAGGGTTCCGGGTTCAGGGTTGTGTGACTGTACTTGGGGTCAGGGTTCAGTGTTCAAGGTTGAGGGACTGTACTTGTGGTCAGGGTTCGGGGTTGGGGGACTGTACTTGGGGCCAGGGGTCAGGGTTCAGGGTTCGGGGACTGTACTTGGGGTCAGGGGTCAGGGTTCAGGTTTGGGGGACTGTACTTGGGGTCAGAGTTCAGGGTTCAGGGTTGGGGGACTGTACTTGGGGTCAGGGTTCAGGGTCGGGTGACTGTTCTTGGGGACAGAGTTCAAGGATGGGGTACTGCACTTGGGGTCAGGGGTCAGGGTTCAGGGTTGGGAGTCTGTACTTGGGGTCAGGGTTGGAGGATTGTACTTGGGGTCAGGGTTCAGGGTTGGGGGACTGTACTTGGCGTCAGAGTTCAGGCTTGGGGGACTGTACTTGGGGTCAGTGTTCAGGGTTGGGGGACTGTACTTGGGGTCAGGGGTCAGTGTTCAGGGTTGGGGGACTGTACTTGGGGTCAGGGGTCACGGTTCAGGTTGGGGGACTGAACTTGGGGTCAGGGTTCAGGATTCAGGTTTGGGGAACTATACTTGGGGTCAGGGTTCAGGGTTCAGTGTTGGGGCACTGTACTTGGGGTCAGAGTTCAGGGTTGGGGAACTGTACTTGGGGTCAGAGTTCAGGGTACAGGGTTGGGGGATTGTACTTGGGGTCAGGGTTCAGGGTTGGGGGACTGTACTTGGGGTCAGGGTTCGGGGTTCAAGGTTGGGGGTCTGTACATGGGGTCAGGGGTCAGGGTTCAGGCTTGGGGGACTGTACTTGGGGTCAGGGTTCGGGGTTCAGGGTTGGGGGACTGTACTCGGGGTCAGGGTTCAGGGTTGGGGGACTGTACTTGGGGTCAGGGTTCAGAGTTGGGGGTCTACTTGGGGTCAGGGTTGGGGGACTGTACTTGGGGTCAGGGTTCAGGGTTGGGGGACTGTACTTGGGGTCAGGGTTCAGGGTTGGGGGACATCTTGGGGTCAGGGTTGGGGGACTGTACTTGGGGTCAGGGTTCAGGGTTGGGGGACTGTACTTGGGGTCAGAGTTCAGGGTTGGGGGACTGTACTTGGGGTCAGTGTTCAGGGTTTGGGGACTGTACTCGGGGTCAGGGTTCAGGGTTGGGGGACGGTACATGGGGTCAGGGGTCATGGTTCAGTGTTGGGGGACTGTACTTTGGGTCTGGGATCGGGGATCAGGATTGGGGGACTGTACTTGGGGTCAGGGTTCAGTGTAGGGGACTGTACTTGGGGTCAGAGTTCAGGGTTCAGGGTTGGGGTACTGTACTTGGGGTTAGAGTTCAGGGTTGGGGGACTGTACTCGGGGTCAGGGTTCAGGGTTGGGGGACTGTACTTGGGGTCAGAGTTCAGGGTTCAGGGTTGAGGGACTGTACTTGTGGTCAGAGTTCAGGGTTGGGGGACTGTACTTGGGGTCAGAGTTCAGGGTTCAGGGTTGGGGGACTGTAGTTGTGGTCAGAGTTCAGGGTTGGGGGACTGTAGTTGTGGTCAGAGTTCAGGGTTGGGGGACTGTACTTGGGGTCAGGGTTCAGGGTTCAGGGTTGGGGGACTGTACGTGGGGTCAGAGTTCAGGGTTGGGGGACTGTACTTGGGGTCTGGGTTCGGGGTTCAGGGTTGGGGGACTGTAATTGGGGTCAGGGTTCAGGATTGGTGGACTGCTTGGGGTCAGGGTTCAGGGTTCAGAGTTGGGGGACTGTACTTGGGGTCAGGGTTCAGGGTTGGGGACTGTACTTGGTTTCAGAGTTCAGGGATCAGGGTTGGGGGACTTTACTTGGGGTCAGGGTTCGGGGTTCAGGGTTGGGGGACTGTACTTGGGGTCAGTGTTCAGGGTTCAGGGTTGTGTGACTGTACTTGGGGTCAGGGTTCAGGGTTGGGGGACTGTACTTGGGGCCAGGGGTCAGGGTTCAGGGTTCGGGGACTGTACTTGGGGTCAGGGTTCAGGTTTGGGGGACTGTATTTGGGGTCAGAGTTCAGGGTTCAGGGTTGGGGGACTGTACTTGGGGTCAGGGTTCAAGGTCGGGTGACTGTACTTGGGGACAGAGTTCAACGATGGGGTACTGTACTTGGGGTCAGGGGTCAGAGTTCAGGGTTGGGAGTCTGTACTTGGGGTCAGGGTTCAGGGTTGGGGGACTGTACTTGGGGTCAGAGTTCAGGGTTGGGGGACTCTACTTGGAGTCAGGGGTCAGGGATCTGTGTTGGGGGACTGTACTTGGGGTCAGAGTTCAGGCTTGGGGGACTGTACTTGGGGTCAGTGTTCAGGGTTGGGGGACTCTACTTGGGGTCACGGGTCAGGGTTCTGTGTTGGGGGACTGTGCTTGGGGTCAGACTTCAGGCTTGGGGGACTGTACTTGGGGTCAGTGTTCAGGGTTGGGGGACTGTACTTGGGGTCAGGGGTCAGTGTTCAGGGTTGGGGGACTGTACTTGGGGTCAGGGGTCACGGTTCAGGTTGGGGGACTGAACATGGGGTCAGGGTTCAGGATTCAGGTTTGGGAAACTATACTTGGGGTCAGAAGTTAGGGTTCAGTGTTGGGGCACTGTACTTGGGGTCAGAGTTCAGGGTTGGGGAACTGTACTTGGGGTCAGAGTTCAGGGTACAGGGTTGGGGGACTGTACTTGGGGTCAGGGTTCAGGGTTGGGGGACTGTACTTGGGGTCAGGGTTCGGGGTTCAAGGTTGGGGGTCTGTACATGGGGTCAGGGGTCCGGGTTCAGGCTTGGGGGACTGTACTTGGGGTCAGGGTTTGGGGTTCAGGGTTGGGGGACTGTACTCGGGGTCAGGGTTCAGGGTTGGGGGACTGTACTTGGGCTCAGGGTTCAGAGTTGGGGGTCTACTTGGGGTCAGGGTTCAGGGTTGGGGGCCTGTACGTGAGGTCAGGGTTCAGGGTTGGGGGACTGTACTTGGGGTCAGGGTTCAGGGTTGGGGGACATCTTGGGGTCAGGGTTCAGGGTTCAGGGTTGGGGGACTGTACTTGGGGTCAGTGTTCAGGGTTGGGGGACTGTACTTGGGGTCAGAGTTCAGGGTTCAGGGTTGGGGGACTGTACTTGGGGTCAGTGTTCAGGGTTTGGGGACTGTACTCGGGGTCAGGGTTCAGGGTTGGGGGACGGTACTTGGGGTCAGGGGTCATGGTTCAGTGTTGGGGGACTGTACTTTGGGTCTGGGATCGGGGATCAGGATTGGGGGACTGTACTTGGGGTCAGGGGTCAGGGTTCAGTGTAGGGGACTGTACTTGGGGTCAGACTTCAGGGTTCAGGGTTGGGGTACTGTACTTGGGGTTAGAGTTCAGGGTTGGGGGACTGTACTATGGGTCAGGGTTCAGGGTTCAGGGTTGGGGGACTGTACTCGGGGTCAGGGTTCAGGGTTGGGGGACTGTACTTGGGGTCAGAGTTCAGGGTTCAGGGTTGAGGGACTGTACTTGTGGTCAGAGTTCAGGGTTGGGGGACTGTACTTGGGGTCAGAGTTCAGGGTTCAGGGTTGGGGGACTGTAGTTGTGGTCAGAGTTCAGGGTTGGGGGACTGTAGTTGTGGTCAGAGTTCAGGGTTGGGGGACTGTACTTGGGGTCAGGGTTCAGGGTTCAGGGTTGGGGGACTGTACGTGGGGTCAGAGTTCAGGGTTGGGGGACTGTACTTGGGGTCTGGGTTCGGGGTTCAGGGTTGGGGGACTGTAATTGGGGTCAGGGTTCAGGATTGGTGGACTGCTTGGGGTCAGGGTTCAGGGTTCAGAGTTGGGGGACTGTACTTGGGGTCAGGGTTCAGGGTTCAGGGTTGGGGACTGTACTTGGTTTCAGAGTTCAGGGATCAGGGTTGGGGGACTTTACTTGGGGTCAGGGTTCGGGGTTCAGGGTTGGGGGACTGTACTTGGGGTCAGTGTTCAGGGTTCAGGGTTGTGTGACTGTACTTGGGGTCAGGGTTCGGGGTTGGGGGACTGTACTTGGGGCCAGGGGTCAGGGTTCAGGGTTCGGGGACTGTACTTGGGGTCAGGGTTCAGGTTTGGGGGACAGTATTTGGGGTCAGAGTTCAGGGTTCAGGGTTGGGGGACTGTACTTGGGGTCAGTGTTCAAGGTCGGGTGACTGTACTTGGGGACAGAGTTCAAGAATGGGGTACTGCACTTGGGGTCAGGGGTCAGGGTTCAGGGTTGGGAGTCTGTACTTGGGGTCAGGGTTGGAGGATTGTACTTGGGGTCAGGGTTCAGGGTTGGGGGACTGTACTTGGGGTCAGAGTTCAGGGTTGGGGGACTCTACTTGGGGACAGGGGTCAGGGTTCTGTGTTGGGGGACGGTACTTGGGGTCAGAGTTCAGGCTTGGGGGACTGTACTTGGGGTCAGTGTTCAGGGTTGGGGGACTGTACTTGGGGTCAGGGGTCACGGTTCAGGTTGGGGGACTGAACTTGGGGTCAGGGTTCAGGATTCAGGGTTGGGGAACTATACTTGGGGTCAGGGTTCAGGGTTCAGTGTTGGGGCACTGTACTTGGGGTCAGAGTTCAGGGTTGGGGAACTGTACTTGGGGTCAGAGTTCAGGGTACAGGGTTGGGGGACTGTACTTGGGGTCAGGGTTCAGGGTTGGGGGACTGTACTTGGGGTCAGGGGTCAGGGTTCACCGTTGGGGGACTGTATTGGGGTCAGGGTTCAGGGTTGGGGTACTGCACTTGGGGTCAGGGGTCAGGGTTCAGGGTTGGGGGACTGTACTTGGGGTCAGGGGTCAGGGTTCACCGTTGGGGGACTGTACTTGAGGTCAGAGTTCAGGGTTGGGGGACTGTACTTGGGGTCAGGGGTCGGGGTTCAGGGTTGGGGGACTGTACTTGGGGTCACGGTTCGGGGTTCAAGGTTGGGGGTCGGTACTTGGGGTCAGGGGTCAGGGGTCAGGGTTGGGAGACTGTACTTGGGGTCAGGGGTCAGGGGTCAGGGTTGCGGGACTGTACTTGGGGTCAGGGTTCAGGGTTGCGGGATTGTTCTTGGGGTCAGGGTTCAGGGTTCAGGGTTGGGGGACAGTACTTGGGTTCAGAGTTTAGGGTTGGCGGACTGTACTTGTGGTCAGGGATCAGGATTCAGTGTTGGGGGACTGTACTTGGGGACAGGCTTCAGGGTTGGGAGACTGTACTTGGGGTCAGCGTTCAGGGTTGGGGGACTGTACTTGCAGTCAGGGGTCAGGTTTCAGAGTTGGGGGAATGTACTTGCGGTCAGGGTTCAGGGCTGGGGGACTGAACATGGGGTCAGGGTTCAGGTTTGGGGGACTGTACTTGGGTTCAGAGTTCAGGGTTGGGCGACTGTACTTGAGGTCAGAGTTCAGGGTTGGGGGACTGTACTTGGGGTCAGGGGTCAGGGTTCAGGGTTGAGGGACTGTACTTGGGGTCAGGGTTCAAGATTGGGGGTCTGTACTTGGGGTCAGGGGTCAGGGTTCCGGGTTGTGGGACTGTACTTGGGGTCAGTGTTCAGGGGTCGGGCTTGGGGGACTGTACTTGGGGTCAGGGTTCGGGGTTCAGGGTTGGGGGACTGTACTTGGGGTCAGGGTTCAGGGTTGGGGGACTGTACTTGGGGTCAGGGTTCCGGGTTGGGGGGACTTCTTGGGGTCAGGGTTCAGGTTTCAGGGCTGGGGGAATGTACTTGGGGTCAGGGTTCAGGGTTGGGGGACTGTACTTGGGGCCAGGGGTCAGGGTTCAGGGTTGGGGGACTGTTCTTGGGGTCAGGGTTCGGGGTTCAAGGTTGGGGGTCTGTACTTGGGGTCAGGGGTCAGGGTTGGGAGACTGTACTTGGGGTCAGGGGTCAGGGTTGCGGGACTGTACTTGGGGTCAGGGTTCAGGGTTGTGGGACTGTACTTGGGGTCAGGGGTCAGGGTCCAGGTTTGGGGGACTGTACTTGGGGTCAGAGTTCAGGGTTCAGGGTTGGGGGACTGTACTTGGGGTCAGAGTTCAGGGTTCAGGGTTGGTGGACTGTACTTGGGGACAGAGTTCAAGGTCGGAGGATTGTACTTGGGGTCAGGGTTCAGGGTTCAGTGTTGGGGGACTGTACATGGGGACAGGGTTCAGGATTCAGGGCTGGGGAACTGTACTTAGGGTCAGAGTTCAGGGTTCAGGTTGGGGGACTGTACTTGGGGTCGGAGTTCAGGGTTGGGGAACTGTACTTGGGGTCAGAGTTCAGGGTTCAGGGTTGGGGACTGTACTTGGTTTCAGAGTTCAGGGATCAGGGTTGGGGGACTTTACTTGGGGTCAGGGTTCGGGGTTCAGGGTTGGGGGACTGTACTTGGGGTCAGTGTTCAGGGTTCAGGGTTGTGTGACTGTACTTGGGGTCAGGGTTCGGGGTTGGGGGACTGTACTTGGGGCCAGGGGTCAGGGTTCAGTGTTCGGGGACTGTACTTGGGGTCAGGGTTCAGGTTTGGGGGACTGTATTTGGGGTCAGAGTTCAGGGTTCAGGGTTGGGGGACTGTACTTGGGGTCAGTGTTCAAGGTCGGGTGACTGTACTTGGGGACAGAGTTCAAGAATGGGGTACTGCACTTGGGGTCAGGGGTCAGGGTTCAGGGTTGGGAGTCTGTACTTGGGGTCAGGGTTGGAGGATTGTACTTGGGGTCAGGGTTCAGGGTTGGGGGACTGTACTTGGGGTCAGAGTTCAGGGTTGGGGGACTCTACTTGGGGTCAGGGGTCAGGGTTCTGTGTTGGGGGACTGTACTTGGGGTCAGAGTTCAGGCTTGGGGGACTGTACTTGGGGTCAGTGTTCAGGGTTGGGGGACTGTACTTGGGGTCAGGGGTCACGGTTCAGGTTGGGAGACTGTACTTGGGGTCAGGGGTCAGGGTTGCGGGACTGTACTTGGGGTCAGGGTTCAGGGTTGCGGGATTGTTCTTGGGGTCAGGGTTCAGGGTTCAGGGTTGGGGGACAGTACTTGGGTTCAGAGTTTAGGGTTGGCGGACTGTACTTGTGGTCAGGGATCAGGATTCAGTGTTGGGGGACTGTACTTGGGGACAGGCTTCAGGGTTGGGAGACTGTACTTGGGGTCAGCGTTCAGGGTTGGGGGACTGTACTTGCGGTCAGGGGTCAGGTTTCAGAGTTGGGGGAATGTACTTGCGGTCAGGGTTCAGGGCTGGGGGACTGAACATGGGGTCAGGGTTCAGGTTTGGGGGACTGTACTTGGGTTCAGAGTTCAGGGTTGGGCGACTGTACTTGAGGTCAGAGTTCAGGGTTGGGGGACTGTACTTGGGGTCAGGGTTCAGGGTTGGGGGACTGTACTTGGGGTCAGGGTTCAAGATTGGGGGTCTGTACTTGGGGTCAGGGGTCAGGGTTCCGGGTTGTGGGACTGTACTTGGGGTCAGTGTTCAGGGGTCGGGCTTGGGGGACTGTACTTGGGGTCAGGGTTCGGGGTTCAGGGTTGGGGGACTGTACTTGGGGTCAGGGTTCAGGGTTGGGGGACTGTACTTGGGGTCAGGGTTCCGGGTTGGGGGGACTACTTGGGGTCAGGGTTCAGGTTTCAGGGTTGGGGGAATGTACTTGGGGTCAGGGTTCAGGGTTGGGGGACTGTACTTGGGGCCAGGGGTCAGGGTTCAGGGTTGGGGGACTGTTCTTGGGGTCAGGGTTCGGGGTTCAAGGTTGGGGGTCTGTACTTGGGGTCAGGGGTCAGGGTTGGGAGACTGTACTTGGGGTCAGGGGTCAGGGTTGCGGGACTGTACTTGGGGTCAGGGTTCAGGGTTGTGGGACTGTACTTGGGGTCAGGGGTCAGGGTCCAGGTTTGGGGGACTGTACTTGGGGTCAGAGTTCAGGGTTCAGGGTTGGGGGACTGTACTTGGGGTCAGAGTTCAGGGTTCAGGGTTGGTGGACTGTACTTGGGGACAGAGTTCAAGGTTGGAGGATTGTACTTGGGGTCAGGGTTCAGGGTTCAGTGTTGGGGGACTGTACTTGGGGACAGGGTTCAGGATTCAGGGCTGGGGAACTGTACTTAGGGTCAGAGTTCAGGGTTCAGGTTGGGGGACTGTACTTGGGGTCGGAGTTCAGGGTTGGGGAACTGTACTTGGGGTCAGAGTTCAGGGTTCAGGGTTGGGGACTGTACTTGGTTTCAGAGTTCAGGGATCAGGGTTGGGGGACTTTACTTGGGGTCAGGGTTCGGGGTTCAGGGTTGGGGGACTGTACTTGGGGTCAGTGTTCAGGGTTCAGGGTTGTGTGACTGTACTTGGGGTCAGGGTTCGGGGTTGGGGGACTGTACTTGGGGCCAGGGGTCAGGGTTCAGGGTTCGGGGACTGTACTTGGGGTCAGGGTTCAGGTTTGGGGGACTGTATTTGGGGTCAGAGTTCAGGGTTCAGGGTTGGGGGACTGTACTTGGGGTCAGTGTTCAAGGTCGGGTGACTGTACTTGGGGACAGAGTTCAAGAATGGGGTACTGCACTTGGGGTCAGGGGTCAGGGTTCAGGGTTGGGAGTCTGTACTTGGGGTCAGGGTTGGAGGATTGTACTTGGGGTCAGGGTTCAGGGTTGGGGGACTGTACTTGGGGTCAGAGTTCAGGGTTGGGGGACTCTACTTGGGGTCAGGGGTCAGGGTTCTGTGTTGGGGGACTGTACTTGGGGTCAGAGTTCAGGCTTGGGGGACTGTACTTGGGGTCAGTGTTCAGGGTTGGGGGACTGTACTTGGGGTCAGGGGTCACGGTTCAGGTTGGGGGACTGAACTTGGGGTCAGGGTTCAGGATTCAGGGTTGGGGAACTATACTTGGGGTCAGGGTTCAGGGTTCAGTGTTGGGGCACTGTACTTGGGGTCAGAGTTTAGGGTTGGGGAACTGTACTTGGGGTCAGAGTTCAGGGTACAGGGTTGGGGGACTGTACTTGGGTTCAGGGTTCAGGGTTGGGGGACTGTACTTGGGGTCAGGGGTCAGGGTTCACCGTTGGGGGACTGTATTGGGGTCAGGGTTCAGGGTTGGGGGAGTGTACTTGGGGTCAGGGGTCAGGGTTCAGGGTTGGGGGACTGTACTTGGGGTCAGGGGTCAGGGTTCACCGTTGGGGGACTGTACTTGAGGTCAGAGATCAGGGTTGGGGGACTGTACTTGGGGTCAGGGGTCGGGGTTCAGGGTTGGGGGACTGTACTTGGGGTCAGGGTTCGGGGTTCAAGGTTGGGGGTCTGTACTTGGGGTCACGGTTCGGGGTTCAAGGTTGGGGGTCGGTACTTGGGGTCAGGGGTCAGGGGTCAGGGTTGGGAGACTGTACGTGGGGTCAGGGGTCAGGGTTGCGGGACTGTACTTGGGGTCAGGGTTCAGGGTTGCGGGATTGTTCTTGGGGTCAGGGTTCAGGGTTCAGGGTTGGGGGACAGTACTTGGGTTCATAGTTTAGGGTTGGCGGACTGTACTTGTGGTCAGGGATCAGGATTCAGTGTTGGGGGACTGTACTTGGGGACAGGCTTCAGGGTTGGGAGACTGTACTTGGGGTCAGCGTTCAGGGTTGGGGGACTGCACTTGCGGTCAGGGGTCAGGTTTCAGAGTTGGGGGAATGTACTTGCGGTCAGGGTTCAGGGTTGGGGGAATGAACTTGGGGTCAGGGTTCAGGTTTGGGGGACTGTACTTGGGTTCAGAGTTCAGGGTTCAGGGTTGGGCGACTGTACTTGAGGTCAGAGTTCAGGGTTGGGGGACTGTACTTGGGGTCAGGGGTCAGGGTTCAGGGTTGGGGGACTGTACTTGGGGTCAGGGTTCAAGATTGGGGGTCTGTACTTGGGGTCAGGGGTCAGGGTTCCGGGTTGTGGGACTGTACTTGGGGTCAGTGTTCAGGGGTCGGGCTTGGGGGACTGTACTTGGGGTCAGGGTTCGGGTTTCAGGGTTGGGGAACTGTACTTGGGGTCAGGGTTCAGGGTTGGGGGACTGTACTTGGGGTCAGGGTTCCGGGTTGGGGGGACTACTTGGGGTCAGGGTTCAGGTTTCAGGGTTGGGGGAATGTACTTGGGGTCAGGGTTCAGGGTTGGGGGACTGTACTTGGGGCCAGGGGTCAGGGTTCAGGGTTGGGGGACTGTACTTGGGGTCAGGGTTCGGGGTTCAAGGTTGGGGGTCTGTACTTGGGGTCAGGGGTCAGGGTTGGGAGACTGTACTTGGGGTCAGGGGTCAGGGTTGCGGGACTGTACTTGGGGTCAGGGTTCAGGGTTGCGGGACTGTACTTGGGGTCAGGGGTCAGGGTCCAGGTTTGGGGGACTGTACTTGGGGTCAGAATTCAGGGTTCAGGGTTGGGGGACTGTACTTGGGGTCAGAGTTCAGGGTTCAGGGTTGGTGGACTGTACTTGGGGACAGAGTTCAAGGTTGGAGGATTGTGCTTGGGGTCAGGGTTCAGGGTTCAGTGTTGGGGGACTGTACTTGGGGACAGGGTTCAGGATTCAGGGCTGGGGAACTGTACTTGGGGTCAGAGTTCAGGGTTCAGGTTGGGGGACTGTACTTGGGTTCAGGGTTGAGGGTTGGGGGACTGTACTTGGGGTCAGGAGTTAGGGTTCAGGGTTGGGGGAGTGTACTTGGGGTCAGGGGTCAGGGTTCTGGGTTGGGGGACTGTACTCGGGGCCAGAGTTCAGGGTTCAGGTTTGGCGGACTGTACTTGGGTTGAGAGTTCAGGGTTCAGGGTTGGGGGACTGAACTTGAGGTCAGAGTTCAGGGTTGGGGGACTGTACTTGGGGTCAGGGGTCAGGGTTCAGGGTTGGGGGACTGTAATTGGGGTCAGGGTTCGGGGTTCAAGGTTGGTGGTCTGTACTTGGGGTCAGGCGTCAGGGTTCAGGGTTGGGGGAATGTACTTGGGGTCAGGGTTCGGGGTTCAGGGTTTGGGGACTGTACATGGGGTCAGGGTTCAGGGTTGGGGGACTGTACTTGGGGCCAGGGGTCAGGGTTCAGGGTTGGGGGAATGTACTTGGGGTCATGGTTCGGGGTTCAAGGTTGGGGGTCTGTACTTGGGGTCAGGGTTCAGGGTTGGGGGACTGTACTTGGGGTCAGGGGTCAGGGTTCGGGCTTGGGGGACTGTACTTGGGGTCAGGGTTCGGTGTTCAGGGTTGGGGGACTGTACATGGGGTCAGGGTTCAGGGTTGCGGGACTGTACTTGGGGTCAGGGTTCAGGGTTGCGGGACTGTACTTGGGGTCAGGGGTTAGGGTCCAGGTTTGGGGGACTGTGCTTGGGGTCAGAGTTCAGGGTTCAGGGTTGGGGGACTGTACTTGGGGTCAGAGTTCAGGGTTCAGGGTTGGGGGACTGTAGTTGGGGACAGAGTTCAAGGTTGGGGTACTGCACTTGGGGTCAGGGTTCAGGGTTGGGAGTCTGTACATGGGGTCAGGGTTGGAGGATTGTACTTGGGGTCAGGGTTCAGGGTTCAGGGTTGGGGGACTGTACTTTGGGTCAGAGTTCAGTGTTGGGGGACTCTACTTGGGGTCAGGGGTCAGTGTTGGGGGACTGTACTTGGGGTCAGAGTTCAGGGTTGGGGGACTGTACTGGGGTCAGGGATCAGGATTCAGGGTTGGGGAACTGTACTTGGGGTCAGAGTTCAGGGTTCAGGGTTGGGGGACTGTACTTGTGGTCAGAGTTCAGGGTTGGGGAACTGTACTTGGGGTCAGAGTTCAGGGTACAGGGTTGGGGGACTGTACTTGGGTTCAGGGTTCAGGGTTGGGGGACTGTACTTGGGGTCAGGGGTCAGGGTTCAGGGTTGGGGGAGAGTACTTGAGGTCAGGGGTCAGGGTTCAGGGTTGGGGGACTGTACTCGGGGCCAGAGTTCAAGGTTCAGGTTTGGGGGACTGTACTTGGTGTCAGGGTTCAGGGTTGAGGGACTGTTCTTGGGTTCAGGGTTCAGTGTTGGGGGACTGTACTTGGGGTCAGGGTTCAGGGTTGGGGGACTGTATGTGGGGTCAGGGTTCAGGGTTCAGTGTTGGGGTACTGCACTTGGGGTCAGGGTTCAGGGTTGGGGGACTACACTTGGGTTCAGGGTTCAGGGTTCAGGTTGGGGGACTGTACTTGGGGTCAGGGTTCAGGGTTGGGGGACTGTACTTGGGGTCAGAGTTCAGGGTTCAGGGTTGGGGGACTGTACTTGGGGTCAGGTTTCACCGTTGGGGGACTGTATTGGGGTCAGGGTTCAGGGTTGGGGTACTGCACTTGGGGTCAGGGGTCAGGGTTCAGGGTTAGGGGACTGTACTTGGGTTCAGAGTTCAGAGTTCAGGGTTGGGGGACTGTACTTGACGTCAGAGTTCAGGGTTGGGGGACTGTACTTGGGGTCAGGGGTCAGGGTTCAGGGTTGGGGGACTGTACTTGGGGTCAGGGTTCGGGGTTCAAGGTTGGGGGTCTGTACTTGGTGTCAGGGGTCAGGGTTCAGGGTTGGGGGACTGTACTTGGGGTCAGGGTTCGGGGTTCAGGGTTTAGGGACTGTACTTGGGGTCAGGGTTCATGGTTGGGGGACTGTACTTGGGGTCAGGGTTCAGGGTTGGGGGACTGTATTGGGGTCAGGGTTCAGGGTTGGGGACTGTACTTGGGGTCAGTGTTCAGGGTTCGGGCTTGGGGGACTGTACTTGGGGTCAGGGTTCGGGGTTCAGGGTTGGGGGATTGTACTTGGGGTCAGGGTTCAGGGTTGGGGGACTGTACTTGGGGTCAGGGGTCAGGCTTCCCCATTGGGGGACTGTATTGGGGTCAGGGTTCAGGGTTGGGGTACTGCACTTGGGGTCAGGGGTCAGGATTCAGGATTGGGGGACTGTACTTGGGGTCAGGGTTCAGGGTTGCAGCAGATGGAAAGGATTGAGTACGTGAATATTAAGGAGGAGGATGTGTTGGAACTTTTGAATTCTATCAAGGTAGATAAGTCGCCGGGACCAGATGGGATGTACCCCAGGATACTGTGGGAGGCGAGGGAAGAGATTGCAGAGCCCCTGGCGATGATCTTTGCGTCGTCAATGGAGACGGGAGAGGTTCCAAAGGATTGGAGGATTGCGGATGTAATTCCTATTTTTAAGAAAGGGAACAGAGATAGCCCGGGAAATTACCGACCGGTGAGTCTGACCTCAGTGGTTGGTAAGCTGATGGAGAGGCTTCTGAGGGACAAGATTTACGAACATTTGGAGAGGTTTGACATGATCAGGAATAGTCAGCATGGATTTGTCAAGGGCAGGTCGTGCCTTACAAGCCTAGTTGAGTTCTTCGATAATGTGACTGAACACATTGACGAAGGAAGTGCCGTGGACGTGGTGTACATGGACTTCAGCAAGGCGTTTGATAAGGTCCCCCATGCAAGACTTCTTGAGAAGGTGAGAGGGCATGGGATCCAAGGGCCTTTGGCCTTGTGGATCCAGAACTGGCTTGCCTGCAGAAGGCAGAGAGTGGTTGTGGATGGGGCTTTTTCTGAATGGAGGTCAGTCACCAGTGGAGTGCCCCAGGGATCTGTTCTGGGACCCTTGTTGTTTGTCATTTTCATAAGTGACCTGGATGAGGAAGTGGAGGGATGGGTAAGTAAGTTCGCTGATGACACGAAGGTCGGTGGTGTTGTGGATGATCTGGAAGGATGGCAAAAGTTGCAGCAGGACATAGATAGGATGCAGGACTGGGCGGAGAAGTGGCAGATGGACTTCAACGCGGATAAATGTGTTGTCGTCCATTTTGGCAGAACCAACGGGATGAACGAGTACACTATCAAGGGCAGAAGTCTGAGTAGTGTTGAGGAGCAGAAGGATCTTGGGGTCCGGGTCCACAGGACTCTTAAATCGGCCTCGCAGGTGGAGGAGGTGGTCAAGAAGGCGTATGGTGTACTGGCCTTCATTAATCGAGGGATTGAGTTTAGGAGTCGGGAGGTAATGCTGCAACTTTATAAGACCCTTGTCAGGCCTCATTTGGAGTACTGTGCGCAGTTCTGGTCGCCTCACTCTAGGAAAGATGTAGAAGCTATTGAGAGGGTACAGAGGAGATTTACAAGGATGTTGCCTGGACTGGGAGGCATGCCTTATGAAGTTAGGTTGAGGGAGCTGGGACTCTTTTCCCTGGAGAGACGAAGGTTGAGAGGCGACCTGATAGAAGTTTACAAAATGTTGAGAGGAATAGATAGGGTGGACTCTCAGAGGCTATTTCCCCGGGTTGAAATGGTCGCTACGAGAGGACACAGATTTAAGGTGCGGGGAGGGAGGTTCAGAAGTGATGTTAGGGGTAAGTTTTTCACTCAGAGGGTGGTGAGTGAATGGAATCGGCTGCCGTCAGTGGTGGTGGAGGCGAACTCGCTGGGGTCTTTTAAAAGACTTCTGGATGAGTATATGGGGTTTAATGAGATTGAGGGTTATAGATAGGTCTGTAGGTTTGTAGGTGATGTGGTCGGCGCAACTTGTGGGCCGAAGGGCCTGTTTGTGCTGTAGTGTTCTATGTTCTATGTTCTATGTTCTATGATTGTTCTTGGGGTCCTGGTTCAGGGTTCAGGGTTGGGGGACTGTACTTGGGGTCAGAGTTTAGGGTTGGCGGACTGTACTTGTGGTCAGGGATCAGGGTTCAGTGTTGGGGGAATGTACTTGCGGTCAGGGTTCAGGGTTGGGGGACTGAACTTGGGGTCGGGGTTCAGGTTTGGGGGACTGTACTTGGGTTCAGAGTTCAGGGTTCAGGGTTGGGCGACTGTACTTGAGGTCAGAGTTCAGGGTTTGGGGTCTGTACTTGGGGTCAGGGGTCAGGGTTCAGGGTTGGGGGACTGTACTTGGGGTCAGGGTTCAGGGTTCAGGGTTGGGAGACTGTACTTGGGGTCAGCGTTCAGGGTTGGGGGACTGTACTTGGGGTCAGGGGTCAGGTTTCAGAGTTGGGGGAATGTACTTGCGGTCAGGGTTCAGGGTTGGGGGACTGAACTTGGGGTCGGGGTTCAGGTTTGGGGGACTGTACTTGGGTTCAGAGTTCAGGGTTCAGGGTTCAGGGTTGGGCGACTGTACTTGAGGTCAGAGTTCAGGGTTTGGGGTCTGTACTTGGGGTCAGGGTTCAGGGTTGGGGGACTGTACTTGGGGTCAGGGTTCGGGGTTCAAGATTGGGGGTCTGTACTTGGGGTCAGGGGTCAGGGTTCAGGGTTAGGGGTCTGTACTTGGGGTCAGGGGTCAGGGTTGGGGGACTGTATTGGGGTCAGGGTTCAGGGTTGGGGACTGTACTTGGGGTCAGTGTTCATGGTTCAGGCTTGGGGGACTGTACTTGGGGTCAGGGTTCGGGGTTCAGGGTTTGGGGACTGTACTTGGGGTCAGGGTTCATGGTTGGGGGACTGTACTTGGGGTCAGGGTTCAGGGTTGGGGGACTGTACTTGGGGTCAGAGTTCAGGGTTAAGGGTTGGGGGACTGAACTTGGGGTCAGGGGTCAGGGTTCCCCATTGGGGGACTGTATTGGGGTCAGGGTTCAGGGTTGCGGGATTCTTCTTGGGGTCAGGGTTCAGGGTTCAGGGTTGGGGGACTGTACTTGGGGTCAGAGTTTAGGGTTGGCGGACTGTACTTGTGGTCAGGGATCAGGGTTCAGTGTTGGGGGACTGTACTTGGGGACAGGCTTCAGGGTTGGTGGACTGTACTTGGGTTCAGAGTTCAGGGTTGGGAGACTGTACTTGGGGTCAGCGTTCAGGGTTGGGGGTCTGTACTTGGGGTCAGGGGTCAGGTTTCAGAGTTGGGGGAATGTACTTGCGGTCAGGGTTCAGGGTTGGGGGACTGAACTTGGGGTCAGGGTTCAGTGTTGTGGGTCTGTACTTGGGGTCTGGGATCGGGGATCAGGATTGGGGGACTGTACTTGGGGTCAGGGGTCAGGGTTCAGGGTTGGGGGACTGTACTTGGGGTCAGGGGTCAGGGTTCAGGGTTGGGGGACTGTACTTGGGGTCAGAGTTCAGGGTTCAGGGTTGGGGTACTGTACTTGGGGTCAGAGTTCAGGGTTGGGGGACTGTACTAAGGGTCAGGGTTCAGGGTTGGGGGACTGTACTCGGGGTCAGGGTTCAGGGTTGCGGGACTGTACTTGGGGTCAGGGTTCAGGGTTCAGTGTTGTGGGACTGTACTTGGGGTCAGAGTTCAGAGTTCAGGGTTGTGGGACTGTACTTGGGGTCAGGGTTCAGGGTTCAGGGTTGGGGGACTGTACTTGGGGTCAGGGTTCCGGGTTCAGGGTTGTGTGACTGTACTTGGGGTCAGGGTTCAGTGTTCAAGGTTGAGGGACTGTACTTGTGGTCAGGGTTCGGGGTTGGGGGACTGTACTTGGGGCCAGGGGTCAGGGTTCAGGGTTCGGGGACTGTACTTGGGGTCAGGGGTCAGGGTTCAGGTTTGGGGGACTGTATTTGGGGTCAGAGTTCAGGGTTCAGGGTCGGGTGACTGTTCTTGGGGACAGAGTTCAAGGATGGGGTACTGCACTTGGGGTCAGGGGTCAGGGTTCAGGGTTGGGAGTCTGTACTTGGGGTCAGGGTTGGAGGATTGTACTTGGGGTCAGGGTTCAGGGTTGGGGGACTGTACTTGGCGTCAGAGTTCAGGCTTGGGGGACTGTACTTGGGGTCAGTGTTCAGGGTTGGGGGACTGTACTTGGGGTCAGGGGTCAGTGTTCAGGGTTGGGGGACTGTACTTGGGGTCAGGGGTCACGGTTCAGGTTGGGGGACTGAACTTGGGGTCAGGGTTCAGGATTCAGTTTTGGGGAACTATACTTGGGGTCAGGGTTCAGGGTTCAGTGTTGGGGCACTGTACTTGGGGTCAGAGTTCAGGTTTGGGGAACTGTACTTGGGGTCAGAGTTCAGGGTACAGGGTTGGGGGACTGTACTTGGGGTCAGGGTTCAGGGTTGGGGGACTGTACTTGGGGTCAGGGTTCGGGGTTCAAGGTTGGGGGTCTGTACATGGGGTCAGGGGTCAGGGTTCAGGCTTGGGGGACTGTACTTGGGGTCAGGGTTCGGGGTTCAGGGTTGGGGGACTGTACTTGGGGTCAGGGTTCAGAGTTGGGGGTCGACTTGGGGTCAGGGTTGGGGGACTGTACTTGGGGTCAGGGTTCAGGGTTGGGGGACTGTACTTGTGGTCAGGGTTCAGGGTTGGGGGACTGAACTTGGGGTCGGGGTTCAGGTTTGGGGGACTGTACTTGGGTTCAGAGTTCAGGGTTCAGGGTTCAGGGTTGGGCGACTGTACTTGAGGTCAGAGTTCAGGGTTTGGGGTCTGTACTTGGGGTCAGGGGTCAGGGTTCAGGGTTGGGGGACTGTACTTGGGGTCAGGGTTCGGGGTTCAAGATTGGGGGTCTGTACTTGGGGTCAGGGGTCAGGGTTCAGGGTTGGGGGTCTGTACTTGGGGTCAGGGTTGGGGGACTGTATTGGGGTCAGGGTTGGGGACTGTACTTGGGGTCAGGGTTCATGGTTCAGGCTTGGGGGACTGTACTTGGGGTCAGGGTTCGGGGTTCAGGGTTTGGGGACTGTACTTGGGGTCAGGGTTCATGGTTCGGGGACTGTACTTGGGGTCAGGGTTCAGGGTTGGGGGACTGTACTTGGGGTCAGAGTTCAGGGTTAAGGGTTGGGGGACTGAACTTGGGGTCGGGGTCAGGGTTCCCCATTGGGGGACTGTATTGGGGTCAGGGTTCAGGGTTGCGGGATTGTTCTTGGGGTCAGGGTTCAGGGTTGGGGGACTGTACTTGGGGTCAGAGTTTAGGGTTGGCGGACTGTACTTGTGGTCAGGGATCAGGGTTCAGTGTTGGGGGACTGTACTTGGGGACAGGCTTCAGGGTTGGGGGTCTGTACGTGGGGTCAGGGGTCAGGTTTCAGAGTTGGGGGAATGTACTTGCGGTCAGGGTTCAGGGTTGGGGGACTGAACTTGGGGTCAGGGTTCAGTGTTGTGGGTCTGTACTTGGGGTCTGGGATCGGGGATCAGGATTGGGGGACTGTACTTGGGGTCAGGGGTCAGGGTTCAGGGTTGGGGGACTGTACTTGGGGTCAGAGTTCAGGATTCAGGGTTGGGGTACTGTACTTGGGGTCAGAGTTCAGGGTTGGGGGACTGTACTAAGGGTCAGGGTTCAGGGTTCAGGGTTGGGGGACTGTACTCGGGGTCAGGGTTCAGGGTTGGGGGACTTTACTTGGGGTCAGAGTTCAGGGTTCAGGGTTGGGGGACTGTACTTGTGGTCAGAGTTCAGGGTTGGGGGACTGTACTTGGGGTCAGGGTTCAGGGTTCAGTGTTGTGGGACTGTACTTGGGGTCAGAGTTCAGGGTTAAGGGTTGGGGGACTGTAGTTGTGGTCAGAGTTCAGGGTTGGGGGACTGTACTTGGGGTCAGGGTTCAGGGTTCAGGGTTGGGGGACTGTACTTGGGGTCAGGGTTCCGGGTTCAGGGTTGTGTGACTGTACTTGGGGTCAGGGTTCAGTGTTCAAGGTTGAGGGACTGTACTTGTGGTCAGGGTTCGGGGTTGGGGGACTGTACTTGGGGCCAGGGGTCAGGGTTCAGGGTTCGGGGACTGTACTTGGGGTCAGGGGTCAGGGTTCAGGTTTGGGGGACTGTATTTGGGGTCAGAGTTCAGGGTTCAGGGTTGGGGGACTGTACTTGGGGTCAGGGTTCAGGGTCGGGTGACTGTTCTTGGGGACAGAGTTCAAGGATGGGGTACTGCACTTGGGGTCAGGGGTCAGGGTTCAGGGTTGGGAGTCTGTACTTGGGGTCAGGGTTGGAGGATTGTACTTGGGGTCAGGGTTCAGGGTTGGGGGACTGTACTTGGCGTCAGAGTTCAGGCTTGGGGGACTGTACTTGGGGTCAGTGTTCAGGGTTGGGGGACTGTACTTGGGGTCAGGGGTCAGTGTTCAGGGTTGGGGGACTGTACTTGGGGTCAGGGGTCACGGTTCAGGTTGGGGGACTGAACTTGGGGTCAGGGTTCAGGATTCAGGTTTGGGGAACTATACTTGGGGTCAGGGTTCAGGGTTCAGTGTTGGGGCACTGTACTTGGGGTCAGAGTTCAGGGTTGGGGAACTGTACTTGGGGTCAGAGTTCAGGGTACAGGGTTGGGGGACTGTACTTGGTGTCAGGGTTCAGGGTTGGGGGACTGTACTTGGGGTCAGGGTTCGGGGTTCAAGGTTGGGGGTCTGTACATGGGGTCAGGGGTCAGGGTTCAGGCTTGGGGGACTGTACTTGGGGTCAGGGTTCGGGGTTCAGGGTTGGGGGACTGTACTCGGGGTCAGGGTTCAGGGTTGGGGGACTGTACTTGGGGTCAGGGTTCAGAGTTGGGGGTCTACTTGGGGTCAGGGTTGGGGGACTGTACTTGGGGTCAGGGTTCAGGGTTGGGGGACTGTACTTGGGGTCAGGGTTCAGGGTTGGGGGACATCATGGGGTCAGGGTTGGGGGACTGTACTTGGGGTCAGGGTTCAGGGTTGGGGGACTGTACTTGGGGTCAGAGTTCAGGGTTGGGGGACTGTACTTGGGGTCAGTGTTCAGGGATTGGGGACTGTACTCGGGGTCAGGGTTCAGGGTTGGGGGACGGTACATGGGGTCAGGGGTCATGGTTCAGTGTTGGGGGACTGTACTTTGGGTCTGGGATCGGGGATCAGGATTGGGGGACTGTACCTGGGGTCAGGGTTCAGTGTAGGGGACTGTACTTGGGGTCAGAGTTCAGGGTTCAGGGTTGGGGTACTGTACTTGGGGTTAGAGTTCAGGGTTGGGGGACTGTACTCGGGGTCAGGGTTCAGGGTTGGGGGACTGTACTTGGGGTCAGAGTTCAGGGTTCAGGGTTGAGGGACTGTACTTGTGGTCAGAGTTCAGGGTTGGGGGACTGTACTTGGGGTCAGAGTTCAGGGTTCAGGGTTGGGGGACTGTAGTTGTGGTCAGAGTTCAGGGTTGGGGGACTGTAGTTGTGGTCAGAGTTCAGGGTTGGGGGACTGTACTTGGGGTCAGGGTTCAGGGTTCAGGGTTGGGGGACTGTACGTGGGGTCAGAGTTCAGGGTTGGGGGACTGTACTTGGGGTCTGGGTTCGGGGTTCAGGGTTGGGGGACTGTAATTGGGGTCAGGGTTCAGGATTGGTGGACTGCTTGGGGTCAGGGTTCAGGGTTCAGAGTTGGGGGACTGTACTTGGGGTCAGGGTTCAGGGTTGGGGACTGTACTTGGTTTCAGAGTTCAGGGATCAGGGTTGGGGGACTTTACTTGGGGTCAGGGTTCGGGGTTCAGGGTTGGGGGACTGTACTTGGGGTCAGTGTTCAGGGTTCAGGGTTGTGTGACTGTACTTGGGGTCAGGGTTCGGGGTTGGGGGACTGTACTTGGGGCCAGGGGTCAGGGTTCAGGGTTCGGGGACTGTACTTGGGGTCAGGGTTCAGGTTTGGGGGACTGTATTTGGGGTCAGAGTTCAGGGTTCAGGGTTGGGGGACTGTACTTGGGGTCAGGGTTCAAGGTCGGGTGACTGTACTTGGGGACAGAGTTCAACGATGGGGTACTGTACTTGGGGTCAGGGGTCAGAGTTCAGGGTTGGGAGTCTGTACTTGGGGTCAGGGTTCAGGGTTGGGGGACTGTACTTGGGGTCAGAGTTCAGGGTTGGGGGACTCTACTTGGAGTCAGGGGTCAGGGATCTGTGTTGGGGGACTGTACTTGGGGTCAGAGTTCAGGCTTGGGGGACTGTACTTGGGGTCAGTGTTCAGGGTTGGGGGACTGTACTTGGGGTCAGGGGTCAGTGTTCAGGGTTGGGGGACTGTACTTGGGGTCAGGGGTCACAGTTCAGGTTGGGGGACTGAACTTGGGGTCAGGGTTCAGGATTCAGGGTTGGGGAACTATACTTGGGGTCAGGGTTCAGGGTTCAGTGTTGGGGCACTGTACTTGGGGTCAGAGTTCAGGGTTGGGGAACTGTACTTGGGGTCAGAGTTCAGGGTACAGGGTTGGGGGACTGTACTTGGGTTCAGGGTTCAGGGTTGGGGGACTGTACTTGGGGTCAGGGGTCAGGGTTCACCGTTGGGGGACTGTATTGGGGTCAGGGTTCAGGGTCGGGGTACTGCACTTGGGGTCAGGGGTCAGGGTTCAGGGTTGGGGGACTGTACTTGGGGTCAGAGTTCAGGGTTCAGGGTTGGGGGACTGTACTTGAGGTCAGAGTTCAGGGTTGGGGGACTGTACTTGGGGTCAGGGGTCGCGGTTCAGGGTTGGGGGACTGAACTTGGAGTCAGGGTTCGGGGTTCAAGGTTGGGGGTCTGTACTTGGGGTCACGGTTCGGGGTTCAAGGTTGGGGGACGGTACTTGGGGTCAGGGGTCAGGGGTCAAGGTTGGGAGACTGTACTTGGGGTCAGGGTTGCGGGACTGTACTTGGGGTCAGGGTTCAGGGTTGCGGGACTGTACTTGGGGTCAGGGTCCAGGTTTGGGGGACTGTACTTGGGGTCAGAGTTCAGGGTTCAGGGTTGGGGGACTGTACTTAGGGTTAGAGTTCAGGGTTCAGGGTTGGTGGACTGTACTTGGGGACAGAGTTCAAGGTTGGAGGATTGTACTTGGGGTCAGGGTTCAGGGTTCAGGGTTGGGGGACTGTACTTTGGGTCAGAGTTCAGAGTTGGGGGACTCTACTTGGGGTCAGAGGTCAGTGTTGGGGGACTGTACTTGGGGTCAGAGTTCAGGGTTGGGGGACTGTACTTGGGGTCAGGGTTCAGGATTCAGGGTTGGGAAACTGTACTTGGGGTCAGAGTTCAGGGTTCAGGGTTGGGGGACTGTACTTGGGGTCGGAGTTCAGGGTTGGGGAACTGTACTTGGGGTCAGAGTTCAGGGTACAGTGTTGGGGGACTGTACTTGGGTTCAGGGTTGAGGGTTGGGCGACTGTACTTGGGGTCAGGGGTCAGTGTTCAGGGTTGGGGGAGTGTACTTGGGGTCAGGGGTCAGGGTTCCGGGTTGGGGGACTGTACTCGGGGCCAGAGTTCAGGGTTCAGGGTTGGGGGACTGTACTTGAGGTCAGAGTTCAGGGTTGGGGGACTGTACTTGGGGTCAGGGGTCAGGGTTCAGGGTTGGGGGACTGTACTTGGGGTCAGGGTTCGGGGTTCAAGGTTGGTGGTCTGTACTTGGGGTCAGGCGTCAGGGTTCAGGGTTGGGGGACTGTACTTGGGGTCAGGGTTCGGGGTTCAGGGTTTGGGGACTGTACATGGGGTCAGGGATCATGGTTGGGGGACTGTACTTGGGGTCAGGGTTCAGGGTTGGGGGACTGTACTTGGGGCCAGGGGTCAGGGTTCAGGGTTGGGGGAATGTACTTGGGGTCATGGTTCGGGGTTCAAGGTTGGGGGTCTGTACTTGGGGTCAGGGGTCAGGGTTCAGGGTTGGGGGACTGTACTTGGGGTCAGGGGTCAGGGTTCGGGCTTGGGGGACTGTACTTGGGTCAGGGTTCGGTGTTCAGGGTTGGGGGACTGTACTTGGGGTCAGGGTTCAGGGTTGCGGGACTGTACTTGGGGTCAGGGTTCAGGGTTGCGGGACTGTACTTGGGGTCAGGGGTCAGGGTCCAGGTTTGGGGGACTGTGCTTGGGGTCAGAGTTCAGGGCTCAGGGTTGGGGGACTGTACTTGGGGTCAGAGTTCCGGGTTCAGGGCTGGGGGACTGTAGTGGGGGACAGAGTTCAAGGTTGGGGTAGTGCACTTGGGGTCAGGGGTCAGGGGTCAGGGTTCAGGGTTGGGAGTCTGTACATGGGGTCAGGGTTGGAGGATTGTACTTGGGGTCAGGGTTCAGGGTTCAGGGTTGGGGGACTCTACTTGGGGTCAGGGGTCAGTGTTGGGGGACTGTACTTGGGGTCAGAGTTCAGGGTTGGGGGACTGTACTTGGGGTCAGGGATCAGGATTCAGGGTTGGGGAACTGTACTTGGGGTCAGAGTTCAGGGTTCAGGGTTGGGTGACTGTACTTGTGGTCAGAGTTCAGGGTTGGGGAACTGTACTTGGGGTCAGAGTTCAGGGGACAGGGTTGGGGGACTGTACTTGGGTTCAGGGTTCAGGGTTCAGGGTTGGGGGACTGTACTCGGGGCCAGAGTTCAAGGTTCAGGTTTGAGGGACTGTACTTGGTGTCAGGGTTCAGGGTTCAGGGTTGAGGGACTGTTCTTGGGTTCAGGGTTCAGTGTTGGGGGACTGTACTTGGGGTCAGGATTCAGGGTTGGGGGACTGTATGCGGGGTCAGGGTTCAGGGTTCAGGGTTGGGGTACTGCAATTGGGGTCAGGGTTCAGGGTTGGGGGACTGCACTTGGGTTCAGGGTTCAGGGTTCAGGTTGGGGGATTGTACTTGGGGTCAGGGTTCAGGGTTGGGGGACTGTACTTGGGGTCAGAGTTCAGGGTTCAGGGTTGGGGGACTGTACTTGGGGTCAGGGGTCAGGGTTCACCGTTGGGGGATTGTATTGGGGTCAGGGTTCAGGGTTGGGGTACTGCACTTGGGGTCAGGGGTCAGGGTTAGGGGACTGTACTTGGGTTCAGAGTTCAGGGTTCAGGGTTGGGGGACTGTACTTGAGGTCAGAGTTCAGGGTTCAAGGTTGGGAGTCTGTACTTGGGGTCAGGGGTCAGGGTTCAGGGTTGGGGGACTGTACTTGGGGTCAGGGTTCGGGGTTCAGGGTTTGGGGACTGTACTTGGGGTCAGGGTTCATGGTTGGGGGACTGTACTTGGGGTCAGGGTTCAGGGTTGGGGGACTGTACTTGGGGTCAGAGTTCAGGGTTAAGGGTTGGGGGACTAAACTTGGGGTCAGGGGTCAGGCTTCCCCATTGGGGGACTGTATTGGGGTCAGGGTTCAGGGTTGGGGTACTGCACTTGGGGTCAGTGGTCAGGATTCAGCATTGGGGGTCTGTACTTGGGGTCAGGGTTCAGGGTTGCGGGATTGTTCTTGGGGTCCTGGTTCAGGGTTCAGGGTTGGGGGACTGTACTTGGGGTCAGAGTTTACGGTTGGCGGACTGTACTTGTGGTCAGGGATCAGGTTTCAGAGTTGGGGGAATGTACTTGCGGTCAGGGTTCAGGGTTGGGGGACTGAACTTGGGGTCAGGGTTCAGGTTTGGGGGAATGTACTTGGGTTCAGAGTTCAGGGTTCAGGGTTGGGCAACTGTACTTGGGGTCAGGGGTCAGGCTTCAGGGTTGGGGGTCTGTACTTGGGGTCAGGGATCAAGGTTGGGGGACTGTATTGGGGTCAGGGTTCAGGGTTGGGGACTGTACTTGGGGTCAGTGTTCATGGTTCAGGCTTGGGGGACTGTACTTGGCGTCAGGGTTCGGGGTTCAGGGTTTGGGGACTGTACTTGGGGTCAGGGTTCAGGGTTGGGGGACTGTACTTGGGGTCAGAGTTCAGGGTTAAGGGTTGGGGGACTGAACTTGGGGTCAGGGGTCAGGGTTCCCCATTGGGGGACTGTATTGGGGTCAGGGTTCAGGGTTGGGGTACTGCACTTGGGGTCAGGGGTCAGGGGACAGGATTCAGGATTGGGGGACTGTACTTGGGGTCAGGGTTCAGGGTTGCGGGATTGTACTTGGGGTCAGGGTTCAGGGGTCACGGTTGGGGGACTGTACTTGGGGTCAGGGTTCGGGGTTGGGGGACTGTACTTGGGGCCAGGGGTCAGGGTTCAGTGTTCGGGGACTGTACTTGGGGTCAGGGGTCAGGGTTCAGGTTTGGGGGACTGTATTTGGGGTCAGAGTTCAGGGTTCAGTGTTGGGGGACTGTACTTGGGGTCAGGGTTCAGTGTTGGGTGACTGTACTTTGGGTCTGGGATCGGGGATCAGGATTGGGGGACTGTACTTGGGGTCAGGGGTCAGGGTTCAGTGTAGGGGACTGTACTTGGGGTCAGAGTTCAGGGTTCAGGGTTGGGGTACTGTACTTGGGGTCAGAGTTTAGGGTTGGGGGACTGTACTAAGGGTCAGGGTTCAGGGTTCAGGGTTGGGGGAGTGTACTCGGGGTCAGGGTTCAGGGTTGGGGGACTGTACTTGGGGTCAGAGTTCAGGGTTCAGGGTTGGGGGACTGTAGTTGTGGTCAGAGTTCAGGGTTGGGGGACTGTAGTTGTGGTCAGAGTTCAGGGTTGGGGGACTGTACTTGGGGTCAGGGTTCAGGGTTGGGGGACTGTAGTTGTGGTCAGAGTTCAGGGTTGGGGGACTGTAGTTGTGGTCAGAGTTCAGGGTTGGGGGTCTGTACTTGGGGTCAGCGTTGTGGGACTGTAATTGGTGTCAGGGTTCAGGGTTGGTGGACTGCTTGGGGTCAGGGTTCAGAGTTGGGGGACTGTACTTGGGGTCAGGGTTCAGGGTTCAGGGTTGGGGGACTGTACTTGGTTTCAGAGTTCAGGGATCAGGGTTGGGGGACTGTAATTGGGGTCAGGGTTCAGGGTTGGTGTACTGCTTGGGTTCAGGGTTCAGAGTTGGGGGACTGTACTTGGGGTCAGGGTTCGGGGTTCAGGGTTGGGGGACTGTACTTGGGGTTGGGGTTCAGGGTTGGGGAACAGTACTTTGGGTCAGAGTTCAGGGCACAGGGTCGGGTGGCTGTACTTGGGGACAGAGTTCAAGGATGGGGCACTGCATTTGGGGTCAGGGGTCAGGGTTCAGGGTTGGGAATCTGTACTTGGGGTCAGGGTTGGAGGATTGTACTTGGGGTCAGGGTTCAGGGTTGGGGGACTGTACTTGGGGTCAGTGTTCAGGGTTCAGGGTTGGGGGACTTACTTGGGGTCAGGGGTCAGGGTTCTGTGTTGGGGGACTGTACTTGGGGTCAGAGTTCAGGCTTGGGGGACTGTACTTGGGGTCAGTGTTCAGGGTTCAGGTTGGGGGACTGAACTTGGGGTCAGGGTTCAGGATTGGGGAACTATACTTGGGGTCAGGGTTCAGGGTTCAGTGTTGGGGAACTGTACTTGGGGTCAGAGTTCAGGGTTGGGGAACTGTACTTGTGGTCAGAGTTCAGGGTACAGGGTTGGGGGACTGTACTTGGGGTCAGGGTTCAGGGTTGGGGGACTGTACTTGGGGTCAGGGTTCGGGGTTCAAGGTTGGGGGTCTGTACATGGGGTCAGGGGTCCGGATTCAGGCTTGGGGGACTGTACTTGGGGTCAGGGTTCGGGGTTCAGGGTTGGGGGACTGTACTCGGGGTCAGGGTTCAGGGTTGGGGGACTGTACTTGGGGTCAGGGTTCAGAGTTGGGGGACTACTTGGGGTCAGAGTTCAGGATTGGGGGCCTGTACGTGGGGTCAGGGTTCAGGGTTGGGGGACTGTACTTGGGGTCAGGGTTCAGGGTTGGGGGACCGTACTTGGGGTCAGAGTTCAGGGTTCAGGGTTGGGGGACTGTACTTGGGGTCAGTGTTCAGGGTTTGGGGACTGTACTCGGGGTCAGGGTTCAGGGTTGGGGGACTGTACTTGGGGTCAGGGGTCATGGTTCAGTGTTGGGGGACTGTACTTTGGGTCTGGGATCATGGATCAGGATTGGGGGACTGTACTTGGGGTCAGGGGTCAGGGTTCAGTGTAGGGGACTGTACTTGGGGTCAGAGTTCAGGGTTCAGGGTTGGGGTACTGTACTTGGGGTCAGATTTCAGGGTTGGGGGACTGTACTAAGGGTCAGGGTTCAGGGTTCAGGGTTGGGGGACTGTACTCGGGGTCAGGGTTCAGGGTTGGGGGACTGTAGTTGTGGTCAGAATTCAGGGTTGGGGGACAGTACTTGGGGTCAGGGTTCAGGGTTCAGGGTTGGGGGACTGTAATTGGGGTCAGGGTTCAGGGTTGGTGGACTGCTTGGGGTCAGGGTTCAGGGTTCAGAGTTGGGGGACTGTACTTGGGGTCAGGGTTCAGGGTTCAGGGTTGGGGGACTGTACTTGGTTTCAGAGTTCAGGGATCAGGGTTGGGGGACTGTAATTGGGGTCAGGGTTCAGGGTTGGTGGACTGCTTGGGTTCAGGGTTCAGAGTTGGGGGACTGTACTTGGGGTCAGGGTTCGGGGTTCAGGGTTGGGGGACTGTACTTGGGGTCAGTGTTCAGGGTTCAGGGTTGTGTGACTGTACTTGGGGTCAGCGTTCAGGGTTCTGGGTTGGGGGACTGTACTTGGGGTCAGGGTTCAGGGTTGGGGGACTGTACCTGGGGACAGAGTTCGGGGTTGGGGGACTGTACTTGGGGCCAGGGGTCAGGGTTCAGGGTTCGGGGACTGTACTTGGGGTCAGGGTTCAGGTTTGGGGGACTGTATTTGGGGTCAGAGTTCAAGGATGGGGTACTGCACTTGGGGTCAGGGTTCAGGGTTGGGAGTCTGTACTTGGGGTCAGGGTTGGAGGATTGTACTTGGGGTCAGGGTTCAGGGTTGGGGGACTCTACTTGGGGTCAGGGGTCAGGGTTCTGTGTTGGGGGACTGTACTTGGGGTCAGAGTTCAGGCTTGGGGGACTGTACTTGGGGTCAGTGTTCAGGGTTCAGGGTTGAGGGACTGTACTTGGGGTCAGGGGTCAGTGTTCAGGGTTGGGGGACTGTACTTGGGGTCAGGGGTCAGTGTTCAGGGTTGGGGGACTGTACTTGGGGTCAGGGGTCACGGTTCAGGTTGGGGGACTGTACTTGGGGTCAGGGTTCAGGGTTGGAGGACTGTACTTGGGGTCAGGGGTCAGGGTTGGGGGACTGTACTTGGGGTCAGGGTTCAGGGTTCAGGGTTGGGGGACTGTACTTGGGGTCAGAGTTCAGGGTTGGGGGACTCTACTTGGGGTCAGAGTTCAGGGTTGGGGAACTGTACTTGGGGTCAGAGTTCAGGGTACAGGGTTGGGGGACTGTACTTGGGGTCAGGGGTCAGGGTTGGGGGACTGTACTTGGGGTCAGGGGTCAGGGTTGGGGGACTGTACTTGGGGTCAGAGTCCAGGGTTCAGGTTTGGGGGACAGTACTTGGGGTCAGGGTTCAGAGTTCAGGGTTGAGGTACTGTTCTTGGGCTCAGGGTTCAGTGTTGGGGGCCTGTATTTGGGGTCAGGGTTCAGGGTAGGGGGACTGTACTTGGGTTCAGGGTTCACGGTTCAGGGTTGGGGGCCTGTACTTGGGGTCAGGTTTCAGGGTTGGGGGAATGTACTTGGGGTCAGGGTTCGGGGCTCAGGGTTGGGGGACTATACTTGGGGTCAGGGTTCAGGGTTGCGGAACTGTACTTGGGGTCAGGGGTCAGGGTCCAGGTTTGGGGGACAGTACTTGGGGTCAGGGTTCAGGGTTGGGGGACTGTACTTGGGGTCAGGGTTCGGGGTTCAGGGTTGGGGGACTGTACTTGGGGTCAGGGTTCAGGGTTGCGGGACTGTAATTGGGGTCAGGGTTCAGGGTTCGTGGACCGCTTGGGGTCAGGGTTCAGGGTTCAGAGTTGGGGGACTGTACTTGGGGTCAGGATTCGGGGTTCAGGGTTGGGGGACTGTACTTGGGGTCAGTGTTCAGGGTTCAGGGTTGTGTGACTGTACTTGGGGTCAGGGTTCAGTGTTCAGAGTTGAGGGACTGTACTTGGGGTCAGGGTTCGGGGTTGGGGGACTGTACTTGGGGCCAGGGGTCAGGGTTCAGGGTTCGGGGACTGTACTTGGGGTCAGGGTTCAGGTTTGGGGGACTGTATTTGGGGTCAGAGTTCAGGGTTCAGGGTTGGGGGACTGTACTTGGGGTCACGGTTCAGGGTCGGGTGACTGTACTTGGGGACAGAGTTCAAGGATGGGGTACTGCACTTGGGGTCAGTGTTCAGGGTTCAGGGTTGGGGGACTGTACTTGGGGTCAGGGGTCAGTGTTCAGGGTTGGGGTACTCTACTTGGGGTCAGGGGTCAGGGTTCTGTGTTGGGGGACTGTACTTGGGGTCAGAGTTCAGGGTTGGGGGACTGTACTTGGGGTCAGTGTTCAGGGTTCAGGGTTGGGGGACTATACTTGGGGTCAGGGGTCAGTGTTCAGGGTTGGGGGACTGAACATGGGGTCAGGGTTCAGGATTCAGGGTTGGGGAACTATACTTGGGGTCAGGGTTCAGTGTTGGGGCACTGTACTTGGGGTCAGAGTTCAGGGTTGGGGAACTGTACTTGGGGTCAGAGTTCAGGGTTCAAGGTTTGGGGAATGTACTTGGGGTCAGGGTTCATGGTTGGGGGACTGTACTTGGGGTCAGGGTTCAGGGTTGG
Source organism: Carcharhinus amblyrhynchos (assembly GCF_965287045.1). Taxonomy (NCBI): domain Eukaryota; kingdom Metazoa; phylum Chordata; class Chondrichthyes; order Carcharhiniformes; family Carcharhinidae; genus Carcharhinus; species Carcharhinus amblyrhynchos. The sequence goes on along the minus strand of NW_027650042.1, from coordinate 109,880 downwards.
GGGACTGTACTTGGGGTCAGGGTTCAGGTTTGGGGGACTGTACTTGGGGTCATAGTTCAGGGTTAAGGGTTGCGGGACTGTACTTGGGGTCAGTGGTCAGGGTTCACCATTGGGGAACTGTATTGGGGTCAGGGTTCAGGGTTGGGGTACTGCACTTGGGGTCAGGGGTCAGGATTCAGGATTGGGGGACTGTAGTTGGGGTCAGGGTTCAGGGTTGCGGGATTTTTCTTGGGGTCAGGGTTCGGGGTTCAGGGTTGGGGGACTGTACTTGGGTTCAGAGTTTAGGGTTGGCGGACTTACTTGTGGTCAGGGATCAGGATTCAGTGTTGGGGGACTGTACTTGGGGACAGGCTTCAGGGTTGGGAGACTGTACTTGGGGTCAGCGTTCAGGGTTGGGGGACTGTACTTGCGGTCAGGGGTCAGGTTTCAGAGTTGGGGGAATGTACTTGCGGTCAGGGTTCAGGGTTGGGGGACTGAACATGGGGTCAGGGTTCAGGTTTGGGGGACTGTACTTGGGTTCAGAGTTCAGGGTTGGGCGACTGTACTTGAGGTCAGAGTTCAGGGTTGGGGGACTGTACTTGGGGTCAGGGGTCAGGGTTCAGGGTTGGGGGACTGTACTTGGGGTCAGGGTTCAAGATTGGGGGTCTGTACTTGGGGTCAGGGGTCAGGGTTCCGGGTTGTGGGACTGTACTTGGGGTCAGTGTTCAGGGGTCGGGCTTGGGGGACTGTACTTGGGGTCAGGGTTCGGGGTTCAGGGTTGGGGGACTGTACTTGGGGTCAGGGTTCAGGGTTGGGGGACTGTACTTGGGGTCAGGGTTCCGGGTTGGGGGACTACTTGGGGTCAGGGTTCAGGTTTCAGGGTTGGGGGAATGTACTTGGGGTCAGGGTTCAGGGTTGGGGGACTGTACTTGGGGCCAGGGGTCAGGGTTCAGGGTTGGGGGACTGTACTTGGGGTCAGGGTTCGGGGTTCAAGGTTGGGGGTCTGTACTTGGGGTCAGGGGTCAGGGGTCAGGGTTGCGGGACTGTACTTGGGGTCAGGGGTCAGGGTCCAGGTTTGGGGGACTGTACTTGGGGTCAGAGTTCAGAATTCAGGGTTGGGGGACTGTACTTGGGGTCAGAGTTCAGGGTTCAGGGTTGGTGGACTGTACTTGGGGACAGAGTTCAAGGTTGGAGGATTGTACTTGGGGTCAGGGTTCAGGGTTGGGGGACTGTACTTTGGGTCAGAGTTCAGTGTTGGGGGACTCTACTTGGGGTCAGGGGTCAGTGTTGGGGGACTTACTTGGGGTCAGAGATCAGGGTTGGGGGACTGTACTTGGGTCAGGGTTCAGGGTTGGGGAACTGTACTTGGGGTCAGAGTTCAGGGTTCAGGGTTGGGGGACTGTACTTGGGGTCGGAGTTCAGGGTTGGGGAACTGTACTTGGGGTCAGAGTTCAGGGTACAGGGTTGGGGGACTGTACTTGGGTTCAGGGTTGAGGGTTGGGGGACTGTACTTGGGGTCAGGGGTCAGGGTTCAGGGTTGGGGGAGTGTACTTGGGGTCAGGGGTCAGGGTTCTGGGTTGGGCGGACTGTACTCGGGGCCAGAGTTCAGGGTTCAGGTTTGAGGGACTGTACTTGGGTTCAGAGTTCAGGGTTCAGGGTTGGGGGACTGTACTTGAGGTCAGAGTTCAGGGTTGGGGGACTGTACTTGGGGTGAGGGGTCAGGGTTCAGGGTTGGGGGACTGTACTTGGGGTCAGGGTTCGGGGTTCAGGGTTTGGGGACTGTACATGGGGTCAGGGTTCATGGTTGGGGGACTGTACTTGGGGTCAGGGTTCAGGGTTGGGAGTCTGTACTTGGGGTCAGGGTTGGAGGATTGTACTTGGGGTCAGGGTTCAGGGTTGGGGGACTGTACTTGGGGTCAGAGTTCAGGGTTGGGGGACTCTACTTGGGGTCAGGGGTCAGGGTTCTGTGTTGGGGGACTGTACTTGGGGTCAGAGTTCAGGGTTGGGGGACTCTACTTGGGGTCAGTGTTCAGGGTTCAGGGTTGAGGGACTGTACTTGTGGTCAGGGGTCAGTGTTCAGGGTTGGGGGACTGTACTTGGGGTCAGGGGTCACGGTTCAGGTTGGAGGACTGAACTTGGGGTCAGGGTTCAGGATTCTGGGTTGGGGAACTACACTTGGGGTCAGGGGTCAGGGTTCAGTGTTGGGGCACTGTACTTGGGGTCAGAGTTCAGGGTTGGGGAACTGTACTTGGGGTCAGAGTTCAGGGTACAGGGTTGGGGGACTGTACTTGGGGTCAGGGTTCAGGGTTGGAGGACTGTACTTGGGGTCAGGGGTCAGGGTTGGGGGACTGTACTTGGGGTCAGGGTTCAGGGTTGGGGGACTGTACTTGGGGTCAGAGTTCAGGGTTGGGGGACTCTACTTGGGGTCAGAGTTCAGGGTACACGGTTGGGGGACTGTACTTGGGGTCAGGGGTCAGTGTTCAGGGTTGGGGGACTGTACTTGGGGTCAGGGGTCACGGTTCAGGTTGGGGGACTGAGCTTGGGGTCAGGGTTCAGGATTCTGGGTTGGGGAACTATACTTGGGGTCAGGGTTCAGGGCTCAGTGTTGGGGCACTGTACTTGGGGTCAGAGTTCAGGGTTGGGGAACTGTACTTGGGGTCAGAGTTCAGGGTACAGGGTTGGGGGACTGTACTTGGGGTCAGGGTTCAGGGTTGGGGGACTGTACTTGGGGTCAGGGGTCAGGGTTGGGGGACTGTACTTGGGGTCAGGGGTCAGGGTTGGGGGACTGTACTTGGGGTCAGAGTCCAGGGTTCAGGTTTGGGGGACAGTACTTGGGGTCAGGGTTCAGAGTTCAGGGTTGAGGTACTGTTCTTGGGCTCAGGGTTCAGTGTTGGGGGCCTGTACTTGGGGTCAGGGTTCAGGGTAGGGGGACTGTACTTGGGTTCAGGGTTCACGGTTCAGGGTTGGGGGCCTGTACTTGGGGTCAGGTTTCAGGGTTGGGGGAATGTACTTGGGGTCAGGGTTCGGGGTTCAGGGTTGGGGGACTATACTTGGGGTCAGGGTTCAGGGTTGCGGAACTGTACTTGAGGTCAGGGGTCAGGGTCCAGGTTTGGGGGACAGTACTTGGGGTCAGAGTTCAGGGTTCAGGGTTGGGGGACTGTACTTGGGGTCAGGGTTCGGGGTTCAGGGTTGGGGGACTGTACTTGGGGTCAGGGTTCAGGGTTGCGGGACTGTAATTGGGGTCAGGGTTCAGGGTTGGTGGACTGCTTGGGGTCAGGGTTCAGGGTTCAGAGTTGGGGGACTGTACTTGGGGTCAGGGTTCGGGGTTCAGGGTTGGGGGACTGTACTTGGGGTCAGTGTTCAGGGTTGTGTGACTGTACTTGGGGTCAGGGTTCAGTGTTCAGAGTTGAGGGACTGTACTTGGGGTCAGGGTTCGGGGTTGGGGGACAGTACTTGGGGCCAGGGGTCAGGGTTCAGGGTTCGGGCACTGTACTTGGGGTCAGAGTTCAGGGTTGGGGAACTGTACTTGGGGTCAGAGTTCAGGGTACAGGGTTGGGGGACTGTACTTGGGGTCAGGGTTCAGGGTTGGGGGACTGTACTTGGGGTCAGGGGTCAGGGTTGGGGGACTGTACTTGGGGTCAGGGGTCAGGGTTGGGGGACTGTACTTGGGGTCAGAGTCCAGGGTTCAGGTTTGGGGGACAGTACTTGGGGTCAGGGTTCAGAGTTCAGGGTTGAGGTACTGTTCTTGGGCTCAGGGTTCAGTGTTGGGGGCCTGTACTTGGGGTCAGGGTTCAGGGTAGGGGGACTGTACTTGGGTTCAGGGTTCACGGTTCAGGGTTGGGGGCCTGTACTTGGGGTCAGGTTTCAGGGTTGGGGGAATGTACTTGGGGTCAGGGTTCGGGGTTCAGGGTTGGGGGACTATACTTGGGGTCAGGGTTCAGGGTTGCGGAACTGTACTTGGGGTCAGGGGTCAGGGTCCAGGTTTGGGGGACAGTACTTGGGGTCAGAGTTCAGGGTTCAGGGTTGGGGGACTGTACTTGGGGTCAGGGTTCGGGGTTCAGGGTTGGGGGACTGTACTTGGGGTCAGGGTTCAGGGTTGCGGGACTGTAATTGGGGTCAGGGTTCAGGGTTGGTGGACTGCTTGGGGTCAGGGTTCAGGGTTCAGAGTTGGGGGACTGTACTTGGGGTCAGGGTTCGGGGTTCAGGGTTGGGGGACTGTACTTGGGGTCAGTGTTCAGGGTTGTGTGACTGTACTTGGGGTCAGGGTTCAGTGTTCAGAGTTGAGGGACTGTACTTGGGGTCAGGGTTCGGGGTTGGGGGACAGTACTTGGGGCCAGGGGTCAGGGTTCAGGGTTCGGGCACTGTACTTGGGGTCAGAGTTCAGGGTTGGGGAACTGTACTTGGGGTCAGAGTTCAGGGTACAGGGTTGGGGGACTGTACTTGGGGTCAGGGTTCAGGGTTGGGGGACTGTACTTGGGGTCAGGGGTCAGGGTTGGGGGACTGTACTTGGGGTCAGGGGTCAGGGTTGGGGGACTGTACTTGGGGTCAGAGTCCAGGGTTCAGGTTTGGGGGACAGTACTTGGGGTCAGGGTTCAGAGTTCAGGGTTGAGGTACTGTTCTTGGGCTCAGGGTTCAGTGTTGGGGGCCTGTACTTGGGGTCAGGGTTCAGGGTAGGGGGACTGTACTTGGGTTCAGGGTTCACGGTTCAGGGTTGGGGGCCTGTACTTGGGGTCAGGTTTCAGGGTTGCGGAACTGTACTTGGGGTCAGGGGTCAGGGTCCAGGTTTGGGGGACAGTACTTGGGGTCAGAGTTCAGGGTTCAGGGTTGGGGGTCTGTACTTGGGGTCAGGGTTCGGGGTTCAGGGTTGGGGGACTGTACTTGGGGTCAGGGTTCAGGGTTGCGGGACTGTAATTGGGGTCAGGGTTCAGGGTTCGTGGACTGCTTGGGGTCAGGGTTCAGGGTTCAGAGTTGGGGGACTGTACTTGGGGTCAGGGTTCGTGGTTCAGGGTTGGGGGACTGTACTTGGGGTCAGTGTTCAGGGTTGTGTGACTGTACTTGGGGTCAGGGTTCAGTGTTCAGAGTTGAGGGACTGTACTTGGGGTCAGGGTTCGGGGTTGGGGGACAGTACTTGGGGCCAGGGGTCAGGGTTCAGGGTTCGGGGACTGTACTTGGGGTCAGGGTTCAGGTTTGGGGGACTGTATTTGGGGTCAGAGTTCAGGGTTCAGGGTTGGGGGACTGTACTTGGGGTCAGGGTTCAGGGTCGGGTGACTGTACTTGGGGTCAGAGTTCAGGGTTCAGGGTTGGGGGACTGTACTTGGGGTCAGGGTTCAGGGTCGGGTGACTGTACTTGGGGACAGAGTTCAAGGATGGGGTACTGCACTTGGGGTCAGTGTTCAGGGTTCAGGGTTGGGGGACTGTACTTGGGGTCAGGGGTCAGGGTTCTGTGTTGGGGGACTGTACTTGGGGTCAGAGTTCAGGGTTGGGGGACTGTACTTGGGGTCAGTGTTCAGGGTTCAGGGTTGGGGGACTATACTTGGGGTCAGGGGTCAGTGTTCAGGGTTGGGGGACTGAACATGGGGTCAGGGTTCAGGATTCAGGGTTGGGGAACTATACTTGGGGTCAGGGTTCAGTGTTGGGCACTGTACTTGGGGTCAGAGTTCAGGGTTCAAGGTTTGGGGAATGTACTTGGGGTCAGGGTTCATGGTTGGGGGACTGTACTTGGGGTCAGGGTTCAGGGTTGGGGGACTGTACTTGGGGTCAGGGTTCAGGTTTGGGGGACTGTACTTGTGGTCATAGTTCAGGGTTAAGGGTTGCGGGACTGTACTTGGGGTCAGTGGTCAGCGTTCACCATTGGGGAACTGTATTGGGGTCAGGGTTCAGGGTTGGGGTACTGCACTTGGGGTCAGGGGTCAGGATTCAGGATTGGGGGACTGTAGTTGGGGTCAGGGTTCAGGGTTGCGGGATTTTTCTTGGGGTCAGGGTTCGGGGTTCAGGGTTGGGGGACTGTACTTGGGTTCAGAGTTTAGGGTTGGCGGACTGTACTTGTGGTCAGGGATCAGGATTCAGTGTTGGGGGACTGTACTTGGGGACAGGCTTCAGGGTTGGGAGACTGTACTTGGGGTCAGCGTTCAGGGTTGGGGGACTGTACTTGCGGTCAGGGGTCAGGTTTCAGAGTTGGGGGAATGTACTTGCGGTCAGGGTTCAGGGCTGGGGGACTGAACATGGGGTCAGGGTTCAGGTTTGGGGGACTGTACTTGGGTTCAGAGTTCAGGGTTGGGCGACTGTACTTGAGGTCAGAGTTCAGGGTTGGGGGACTGTACTTGGGGTCAGGGGTCAGGGTTCAGGGTTGGGGGACTGTACTTGGGGTCAGGGTTCAAGATTGGGGGTCTGTACTTGGGGTCAGGGGTCAGGGTTCCGGGTTGTGGGACTGTACTTGGGGTCAGGGTTCAAGATTGGGGGTCTGTACTTGGGATCAGGGGTCAGGGTTCCGGGTTGTGGGACTGTACTTGGGGTCAGTGTTCAGGGGTCGGGCTTGGGGGACTGTACTTGGGGTCAGGGTTCGGGGTTCAGGGTTGGGGGACTGTACTTGGGGTCAGGGTTCAGGGTTGGGGGACTGTACTTGGGGTCAGGGTTCCGGGTTGGGGGACTACTTGGGGTCAGGGTTCAGGTTTCAGGGTTGGGGGAATGTACTTGGGGTCAGGGTTCAGGGTTGGGGGACTGTACTAGGGGCCAGGGGTCAGGGTTCAGGGTTGGGGGACTGTACTTGGGGTCAGGGTTCGGGGTTCAAGGTTGGGGGTCTGTACTTGGGGTCAGGGGTCAGGGTTGCGGGACTGTACTTGGGGTCAGGGGTCAGGGTCCAGGTTTGGGGGACTGTACTTGGGGTCAGAGTTCAGAATTCAGGGTTGGGGGACTGTACTTGGGGTCAGAGTTCAGGGTTCAGGGTTGGTGGACTGTACTTGGGGACAGAGTTCAAGGTTGGAGGATTGTACTTGGGGTCAGGGTTCAGGGTTGGGGGACTGTACTTTGGGTCAGAGTTCAGTGTTGGGGGACTCTACTTGGGGTCAGGGGTCAGTGTTGGGGGACTTACTTGGGGTCAGAGATCAGGGTTGGGGGACTGTACTTGGGGTCAGGGTTCAGGGTTGGGGAACTGTACTTGGGGTCAGAGTTCAGGGTTCAGGGTTGGGGGACTGTACTTGGGGTCGGAGTTCAGGGTTGGGGAACTGTACTTGGGGTCAGAGTTCAGGGTACAGGGTTGGGGGACTGTACTTGGGTTCAGGGTTGAGGGTTGGGGGACTGTACTTGGGGTCAGGGGTCAGGGTTCAGGGTTGGGGGAGTGTACTTGGGGTCAGGGGTCAGGGTTCTGGGTTGGGCGGACTGTACTCGGGGCCAGAGTTCAGGGTTCAGGTTTGAGGGACTGTACTTGGGTTCAGAGTTCAGGGTTCAGGGTTGGGGGACTGTACTTGAGGTCAGAGTTCAGGGTTGGGGGACTGTACTTGGGGTGAGGGGTCAGGGTTCAGGGTTGGGGGACTGTACTTGGGGTCAGGGTTCGGGGTTCAGGGTTTGGGGACTGTACATGGGGTCAGGGTTCATGGTTGGGGGACTGTACTTGGGGTCAGGGTTCAGGGTTGGGAGTCTGTACTTGGGGTCAGGGTTGGAGGATTGTACTTGGGGTCAGGGTTCAGGGTTGGGGGACTGTACTTGGGGTCAGAGTTCAGGGTTGGGGGACTCTACTTGGGGTCAGGGGTCAGGGTTCTGTGTTGGGGGACTGTACTTGGGGTCAGAGTTCAGGGTTGGGGGACTCTACTTGGGGTCAGTGTTCAGGGTTCAGGGTTGAGGGACTGTACTTGGGGTCAGGGGTCAGTGTTCAGGGTTGGGGGACTGTACTTGGGGTCAGGGGTCACGGTTCAGGTTGGAGGACTGAACTTGGGGTCAGGGTTCAGGATTCTGGGTTCGGGAACTACACTTGGGGTCAGGGGTCAGGGTTCAGTGTTGGTGCACTGTACTTGGGGTCAGAGTTCAGGGTACAGGGTTGGGGGACTGTACTTGGGGTCAGGGGTCAGGGTTGGGGGACTGTACTTGGGGTCAGGGTTCAGGGTTGGGGGACTGTACTTGGGGTCAGAGTTCAGGGTTGGGGGACAATACTTGGGGTCAGAGTTCAGGGTACACGGTTGGGGGACTGTACTTGGGGTCAGGGGTCAGTGTTCAGGGTTGGGGGACTGTACTTGGGGTCAGGGGTCACGGTTCAGGTTGGGGGACTGAACTTGGGGTCAGGGTTCAGGATTCTGGGTTGGGGAACTATACTTGGGGTCAGGGTTCAGGGCTCAGTGTTGGGGCACTGTACTTGGGGTCAGAGTTCAGGGTTGGGGAACTGTACTTGGGGTCAGAGTTCAGGGTACAGGGTTGGGGGACTGTACTTGGGGTCAGGGTTCAGGGTTGGGGGACTGTACTTGGGGTCAGGGGTCAGGGTTGGGGGACTGTACTTGGGGTCAGGGGTCAGGGTTGGGGGACTGTACTTGGGGTCAGAGTCCAGGGTTCAGGTTTGGGGGACAGTACTTGGGGTCAGGGTTCAGAGTTCAGGGTTGAGGTACTGTTCTTGGGCTCAGGGTTCAGTGTTGGGGGCCTGTACTTGGGGTCAGGGTTCAGGGTAGGGGGACTGTACTTGGGTTCAGGGTTCACGGTTCAGGGTTGGGGGCCTGTACTTGGGGTCAGGTTTCAGGGTTGGGGGAATGTACTTGGGGTCAGGGTTCGGGGTTCAGGGTTGGGGGACTATACTTGGGGTCAGGGTTCAGGGTTGCGGAACTGTACTTGGGGTCAGGGGTCAGGGTCCAGGTTTGGGGGACAGTACTTGGGGTCAGAGTTCAGGGTTCAGGGTTGGGGGACTGTACTTGGGGTCAGGGTTCGGGGTTCAGGGTTGGGGGACTGTACTTGGGGTCAGGGTTCAGGGTTGCGGGACTGTAATTGGGGTCAGGGTTCAGGGTTGGTGGACTGCTTGGGGTCAGGGTTCAGGGTTCAGAGTTGGGGGACTGTACTTGGGGTCAGGGTTCGGGGTTCAGGGTTGGGGGACTGTACTTGGGGTCAGTGTTCAGGGTTCAGGGTTGTGTGACTGTACTTGGGGTCAGGGTTCAGTGTTCAGAGTTGAGGGACTGTACTTGGGGTCAGGGTTCGGGGTTGGGGGACTGTACTTGGGGCCAGGGGTCAGGGTTCGGGAACTGTACTTGGGGTCAGGGTTCAGGTTTGGGGGACTGTATTTGGGGTCAGAGTTCAGGGTTCAGGGTTGGGGGACTGTACTTGGGGTCAGGGTTCAGGGTCGGGTGACTGTACTTGGGGACAGAGTTCAAGGATGGGGTACTGCACTTGGGGTCAGTGTTCAGGGTTCAGGGTTGGGGGACTGTACTTGGGGTCAGGGGTCAGGGTTCTGTGTTGGGGGACTGTACTTGGGGTCAGAGTTCAGGGTTGGGGGACTGTATTTGGGGTCAGTGTTCAGGGTTCAGGGTTGGGGGACTATACTTGGGGTCAGGGGTCAGTGTTCAGGGTTGGGGGACTGAACATGGGGTCAGGGTTCAGGATTCAGGGATGGGGAACTATACTTGGGGTCAGGGTTCAGTGTTGGGGCACTGTACTTGGGGTCAGAGTTCAGGGTTGGGGAACTGTACTTGGGGTCAGAGTTCAGGGTTCAAGGTTTGGGGAATGTACTTGGGGTCAGGGTTCATGGTTGGGGGACTGTACTTGGGGTCAGGGTTCAGGGTTCAGTGTTGGGGCACTGTACTTGGGGTCAGAGTTCAGGGTACAGGGTTGGGGGAGTGTACTTGGGGTCAGGGTTCAGGGTTGGGGGACTGTACTTGGGGTCAGGGGTCAGGGTTGGGGGACTGTACTTGGGGTCAGGGGTCAGGGTTGGGGGACTGTACTTGGGGTCAGAGTCCAGGGTTCAGGTTTGGGGGACAGTACTTGGGGTCAGGGTTCAGAGTTCAGGGTTGAGGTACTGTTCTTGGGCTCAGGGTTCAGTGTTGGGGGCCTGTACTTGGGGTCAGGGTTCAGGGTAGGGGGACTGTACTTGGGTTCAGGGTTCACGGTTCAGGGTTGGGGGCCTGTACTTGGGGTCAGGTTTCAGGGTTGGGGGAATGTACTTGGGGTCAGGGTTCGGGGTTCAGGGTTGGGGGACTATACTTGGGGTCAGGGTTCAGGGTTGCGGAACTGTACTTGGGGTCAGGGGTCAGGGTCCAGGTTTGGGGGACAGTACTTGGGGTCAGAGTTCAGGGTTCAGGGTTGGGGGACTGTACTTGGGGTCAGGGTTCGGGGTTCAGGGTTGGGGGACTGTACTTGGGGTCAGGGTTCAGGGTTGCGGGACTGTAATTGGGGTCAGGGTTCAGGGTTGGTGGACTGCTTGGGGTCAGGGTTCAGGGTTCAGAGTTGGGGGACTGTACTTGGGGTCAGGGTTCGGGGTTCAGGGTTGGGGGACTGTACTTGGGGTCAGTGTTCAGGGTTCAGGGTTGTGTGACTGTACTTGGGGTCAGGGTTCAGTGTTCAGAGTTGAGGGACTGTACTTGGGGTCAGGGTTCGGGGTTGGGGGACTGTACTTGGGGCCAGGGGTCAGGGTTCGGGGACTGTACTTGGGGTCAGGGTTCAGGTTTGGGGGACTGTATTTGGGGTCAGAGTTCAGGGTTCAGGGTTGGGGGACTGTACTTGGGGTCAGGGTTCAGGGTCAGGTGACTGTACTTGGGGACAGAGTTCAAGGATGGGGTACTGCACTTGGGGTCAGTGTTCAGGGTTCAGGGTTGGGGGACTGTACTTGGGGTCAGGGGTCAGGGTTCTGTGTTGGGGGACTGTACTTGGGGTCAGAGTTCAGGGTTGGGGGACTGTATTTGGGGTCAGTGTTCAGGGTTCAGGGTTGGGGGACTATACTTGGGGTCAGGGGTCAGTGTTCAGGGTTGGGGGACTGAACATGGGGTCAGGGTTCAGGATTCAGGGATGGGGAACTATACTTGGGGTCAGGGTTCAGTGTTGGGGCACTGTACTTGGGGTCAGAGTTCAGGGTTGGGGAACTGTACTTGGGGTCAGAGTTCAGGGTTCAAGGTTTGGGGAATGTACTTGGGGTCAGGGTTCATGGTTGGGGGACTGTACTTGGGGTCAGGGTTCAGGGTTCAGTGTTGGGGCACTGTACTTGGGGTCAGAGTTCAGGGTTGGGGAACTGTACTTGGGGTCAGAGTTCAGGGTACAGGGTTGGGGGACTGTACTTGGGGTCAGGGTTCAGGGTTGGGGGACTGTACTTGGGGTCAGGGGTCAGGGTTGGGGGACTGTACTTGGGGTCAGGGGTCAGGGTTGGGGGACTGTACTTGGGGTCAGAGTCCAGGGTTCAGGTTTGGGGGACAGTACTTGGGGTCAGGGTTCAGAGTTCAGGGTTGAGGTACTGTTCTTGGGCTCAGGGTTCAGTGTTGGGGGCCTGTACTTGGGGTCAGGGTTCAGGGTAGGGGGACTGTACTTGGGTTCAGGGTTCACGGTTCAGGGTTGGGGGCCTGTACTTGGGGTCAGGTTTCAGGGTTGGGGGAATGTACTTGGGGTCAGGGTTCGGGGTTCAGGGTTGGGGGACTATACTTGGGGTCAGGGTTCAGGGTTGCGGAACTGTACTTGGGGTCAGGGGTCAGGGTCCAGGTTTGGGGGACAGTACTTGGGGTCAGAGTTCAGGGTTCAGGGTTGGGGGACTGTACTTGGGGTCAGGGTTCGGGGTTCAGGGTTGGGGGACTGTACTTGGGGTCAGGGTTCAGGGTTGCGGGACTGTAATTGGGGTCAGGGTTCAGGGTTGGTGGACTGCTTGGGGTCAGGGTTCAGGGTTCAGAGTTGGGGGACTGTACTTGGGGTCATAGTTCAGGGTTAAGGGTTGCGGGACTGTACTTGGGGTCAGTGGTCAGCGTTCACCATTGGGGAACTGTATTGGGGTCAGGGTTCAGGGTTGGGGTACTGCACTTGGGGTCAGGGGTCAGGATTCAGGATTGGGGGACTGTAGTTGGGGTCAGGGTTCAGGGTTGCGGGATTTTTCTTGGGGTCAGGGTTCGGGGTTCAGGGTTGGGGGACTGTACTTGGGTTCAGAATTTAGGGTTGGCGGACTGTACTTGTGGTCAGGGATCAGGATTCAGTGTTGGGGGACTGTACTTGGGGACAGGCTTCAGGGTTGGGAGACTGTACTTGGGGTCAGCGTTCAGGGTTGGGGGACTGTACTTGCGGTCAGGGGTCAGGTTTCAGAGGTGGGGGAATGTACTTGCGGTCAGGGTTCAGGGTTGGGGGACTGAACATGGGGTCAGGGTTCAGGTTTGGGGGACTGTACTTGGGTTCAGAGTTCAGGGTTGGGCGACTGTACTTGAGGTCAGAGTTCAGGGTTGGGGGACTGTACTTGGGGTCAGGGGTCAGGGTTGGGGGACTGTACTTGGGGTCAGGGTTCAAGATTGGGGGTCTGTACTTGGGGTCAGGGGTCAGGGTTCCGGGTTGTGGGACTGTACTTGGGGTCAGTGTTCAGGGGTCAGGCTTGGGGGACTGTACTTGGGGTCAGGGTTCGGGGTTCAGGGTTGGGGGACTGTACTTGGGGTCAGGGTTCAGGGTTGGGGGACTGTACTTGGGGTCAGGGTTCCGGGTTGGGGGACTACTTGGGGTCAGGGTTCAGGTTTCAGGGTTGGGGGAATGTACTTGGGGTCAGGGTTCAGGGTTGGGGGACTGTACTTGGGGCCAGGGGTCAGGGTTCAGGGTTGGGGGACTGTACTTGGGGTCAGGGTTCGGGGTTCAAGGTTGGGGGTCTGTACTTGGGGTCAGGGGTCAGGGTTGCGGGACTGTACTTGGGGTCAGGGGTCAGGGTCCAGGTTTGGGGGACTGTACTTGGGGTCAGAGTTCAGAATTCAGGGTTGGGGGACTGTACTTGGGGTCAGAGTTCAGGGTTCAGGGTTGGTGGACTGTACTTGGGGACAGAGTTCAAGGTTGGAGGATTGTACTTGGGGTCAGGGTTCAGGGTTGGGGGACTGTACTTTGGGTCAGAGTTCAGTGTTGGGGGACTCTACTTGGGGTCAGGGGTCAGTGTTGGGGGACTTACTTGGGGTCAGAGATCAGGGTTGGGGGACTGTACTTGGGGTCAGGGTTCAGGGTTGGGGAACTGTACTTGGGGTCAGAGTTCAGGGTTCAGGGTTGGGGGACTGTACTTGGGGTCGGAGTTCAGGGTTGGGGAACTGTACTTGGGGTCAGAGTTCAGGGTACAGGGTTGGGGGACTGTACTTGGGTTCAGGGTTGAGGGTTGGGGGACTGTACTTGGGGTCAGGGGTCAGGGTTCAGGGTTGGGGGAGTGTACTTGGGGTCAGGGGTCAGGGTTCTGGGTTGGGCGGACTGTACTCGGGGCCAGAGTTCAGGGTTCAGGTTTGAGGGACTGTACTTGGGTTCAGAGTTCAGGGTTCAGGGTTGGGGGACTGTACTTGAGGTCAGAGTTCAGGGTTGGGGGACTGTACTTGGGGTCAGGGGTCAGGGTTCAGGGTTGGGGGACTGTACTTGGGGTCAGGGTTCGGGGTTCAGGGTTTGGGGACTGTACATGGGGTCAGGGTTCATGGTTGGGGGACTGTACTTGGGGTCAGGGTTCAGGGTTGGGAGTCTGTACTTGGGGTCAGGGTTGGAGGATTGTACTTGGGGTCAGGGTTCAGGGTTGAGGGACTGTACTTGGGGTCAGGGGTCAGTGTTCAGGGTTGGGGGACTGTACTTGGGGTCAGGGGTCACGGTTCAGGTTGGAGGACTGAACTTGGGGTCAGGGTACAGGATTCTGGGTTGGGGAACTGCACTTGGGGTCAGGGGTCAGGGTTCAGTGTTGGGGCACTGTACTTGGGGTCAGAGTTCAGGGTTGGGGAACTGTACTTGGGGTCAGAGTTCAGGGTACAGGGTTGGGGGACTGTACTTGGGGTCAGGGTTCAGGGTTGGAGGACTGTACTTGGGGTCAGGGGTCAGGGTTGGGGGACTGTACTTCGGGTCAGGGTTCAGGGTTGGGGGACTGTACTTGGGGTCAGAGTTCAGGGTTGGGGGACTCTACTTGGGGTCAGAGTTCAGGGTACACGGTTGGGGGACTGTACTTGGGGTCAGGGGTCAGTGTTCAGGGTTGGGGGACTGTACTTGGGGTCAGGGGTCACGGTTCAGGTTGGGGGACTGAACGTGGGGTCAGGGTTCAGGATTCTGGGTTGGGGAACTATACTTGGGGTCAGGGTTCAGGGTTCAGTGTTGGGGCACTGTACTTGGGGTCAGAGTTCAGGGTTGGGGAACTGTACTTGGGGTCAGAGTTCAGGGTACAGGGTTGGGGGACTGTACTTGGGGTCAGGGTTCAGGGTTGGGGGACTGTACTTGGGGTCAGGGGTCAGGGTTGGGGGACTGTACTTGGGGTCAGGGGTCAGGGTTGGGGGACTGTACTTGGGGTCAGAGTCCAGGGTTCAGGTTTGGGGGACAGTACTTGGGGTCAGGGTTCAGAGTTCAGGGTTGAGGTACTGTTCTTGGGCTCAGGGTTCAGTGTTGGGGTCCTGTACTTGGGGTCAGGGTTCAGGGTAGGGGGACTGTACTTGGGTTCAGGGTTCACGGTTCAGGGTTGGGGGCCTGTACTTGGGGTCAGGTTTCAGTTTTGGGGGAATGTACTTGGGGTCAGGGTTCGGGGTTCAGGGTTGGGGGACTATACTTGGGGTCAGGGTTCAGGGTTGCGGAACTGTACTTGGGGTCAGGGGTCAGGGTCCAGGTTTGGGGGACAGTACTTGGGGTCAGAGTTCAGGGTTGGGGGACTGTACTTGGGGTCAGGGTTCGGGGTTCAGGGTTGGGGGACTGTACTTGGGGTCAGGGTTCAGGGTTGCGGGACTGTAATTGGGGTCAGGGTTCAGGGTTGGTGGACTGCTTGGGGTCAGGGTTCAGGGTTCAGAGTTGGGGGACTGTACTTGGGGTCAGGGTTCGGGGTTCAGGGTTGGGGGACTGTACTTGGGGTCAGTGTTCAGGGTTCAGGGTTGTGTGACTGTACTTGGGGTCAGGGTTCAGTGTTCAGAGTTGAGGGACTGTACTTGGAGTCAGGGTTCGGGGTTGGGGGACTGTACTTGGGGCCAGGGGTCAGGGTTCAGGGTTCGGGGACTGTACTTGGGGTCAGGGTTCAGGTTTGGGGGACTGTATTTGGGGTCAGAGTTCAGGGTTCAGGGTTGGGGGACTGTACTTGGGGTCAGGGTTCAGGGTTGGGAGACTGTACTTGGGGTCAGAGGTCAGTGTTCAGGGTTGGGGGACTCTACTTGGGGTCAGGGGTCAGGGTTCTGTGTTGGGGGACTGTACTTGGGGTCAGAGTTCAGGGTTGGGGGACTATACTTGGGGTCAGGGGTCAGTGTTCAGGGGTGGGGGACTGAACATGGGGTCAGGGTTCAGGATTCAGGGTTGGGGAACTGTACTTGGGGTCAGAGTTCAGTGTTCAAGGTTTGGGGATTGTACTTGGGGTCAGGGTTCATGGTTGGGGGACTGTACTTGGGGTCAGGGTTCAGGTTTGGGGGACTGTACTTGGGGTCAGAGTTCAGGGTTAAGGGTTGCGGGACTGTACTTGGGGTCAGTGGTCAGGGTTCACCATTGGGGAACTGTATTGGGGTCAGGGTTCAGGGTTGGGGTACTGCACTTGGGGTCAGGGGTCAGGATTCAGGATTGGGGGACTGTAGTTGGGGTCAGGGTTCAGGGTTGCGGGATTTTTCTTGGGGTCAGGGTTCGGGGTTCAGGGTTGGGGGACTGTACTTGGGTTCAGAGTTTAGGGTTGGCGGACTGTACTTGTGGTCAGGGATCAGGATTCAGTGTTGGGGGACTGTACTTGGGGACAGGCTTCAGGGTTGGGAGACTGTACTTGGGGTCAGCGTTCAGGGTTGGGGGACTGTACTTGCGGTCAGGGGTCAGGTTTCAGAGTTGGGGGAATGTACTTGCGGTCAAGGTTCAGGGTTGGGGGACTGAACATGGGGTCAGGGTTCAGGTTTGGGGGACTGTACTTGGGTTCAGAGTTCAGGGTTGGGGGACTGTACTTGGGGTCAGGGGTCAGGGTTAAGGGTTGGGGGACTGTACTTGGGGTCAGGGTTCAAGATTGGGGGTCTGTACTTGGGGTCAGGGGTCAGGGTTCCGGTTTGTGGGACTGTACTTGGGGTCAGTGTTCAGGGGTCGGGCTTGGGGGACTGTACTTGGGGTCAGGGTTCGGGGTTCAGGGTTGGGGGACTGTACTTGGGGTCAGGGTTCCGGGTTGGGGGACTATTTGGGGTCAGGGTTCAGGTTTCAGGGTTGGGGGAATGTACTTGGGGTCAGGGTTCAGGGTTGGGGGACTGTACTTGGGGCCAGGGGTCAGGGTTCAGGGTTGGGGGACTGTACTTGGGGTCAGGGTTCGGGGTTCAAGGTTGGGGGTCTGTACTTGGGGTCAGGGGTCAGGGTTGGGGGACTGTTCTTGGGGTCAGGGTCTGACAAATCTACTGGAGTTCTATGAGGATGTGTCTAGGGCAGTGGATAGAGGAGAGCCGGTGGATGTGGTCTTTCTGGATTTTCAGAAGGCGTTTGACAAGGTACCTCACAAGAGGTTATTGCAGAAGGTCAGGGGACATGGAGTTGGGGGTAGGGTGTTAGCGTGGATAGAGGATTGGTTGTCAAATAGGAGGCAGAGAGTGGGGGTCAATGGGTGCTATTCGGATTGGCGGTTGGTGACTAGTGGGGTGCCCCAGGGGTCGGTGCTGGGGCCTCAGCTATTTACCATTTATATAGATGATCTGGAGGAGGGAACCGAGTGTAGGGTGTCGAAATTTGCTGATGACACCAAGATTGGGGGAAAGGCAAATTGTGCGGAGGGTGTGGAGAGTCTGCAGAAGGATCTAGATAGGCTGGGCGAATGGGCCAGGAAATGGCAAATGGAATTTAATGTTGGCAAGTGTGAGGTGGTCCACTTTGGTAGGAAGAATGGTAGGAAGGACTATTACTTACGTGGCGAAAAACTGCAGCAGGCGACGGTGCAGAGGGACCTCGGGGTCCTTGTGCATGAGTCGCAAAAACCCAGCCTGCAGGTGCAGCAGGTGGTCAGGAAGGCGAATGGGATGCTGGCCTTCATAGCGAGGGGGATTGAATATAAAAGTAGGGAGGTCTTGCTGCAGCTGTATAGGGCATTGGTGAGGCCGCAGCTGGAGTACTGTGTGCAGTTTTGGGCGCCGCACCTGCGCAAGGATATTTTGGCCTTGGAGGGAGTGCAGAGGAGGTTTACTAGGCTGATACCGGAGTTGAGGGGGTTGAGCTATGAGGAGAGGCTGAATAAACTAGGCTTGTACTCGCTAGAGTTTAGAAGAATGAGGGGAGATCTCATTGAGACGTATAAGATGATGAATGGGATGGATAGGATAGAGGTGGAGAGACTCTTCCCGCTCAAAAAAGACAGTAGGACTAGGGGGCACAGCCTCAAGATAAAGGGGAGGCGGTTTAGAACGGAGTTGAGGAGGAACTTCTTCACTCAAAGGGTGGTGAATCTCTGGAATTCTCTGCCCGTTGAAGTGGTGGAGGCTGCCTCGCTAAATATTTTTAAGAAGCGGGTTGATGGGTTTTTGATAAGAGAGGGGATTAAGGGTTATGGGGAGAGGGCGGGAAAGTGGAACTGAGCCACAACAGATCAGCCATGATCTTATTGAATGGCGGGGCAGGCTCGAAGGGCTAGATGGCCTACTCCTGCTCCTATTTCTTATGTTCTTATGTTCTTATGTTGCGGGACTGTACTTGGGGTCAGGGGTCAGGGGTCAGGGACCAAGTTTGGGGGACTGTACTTGGGGTCAGAGTTCAGAATTCAGGGTTGGGGGACTGTACTTGGGGTCAGAGTTCAGGGTTCAGGGTTGGTGGACTGTACTTGGGGACAGAGTTCAAGGTTGGAGGATTGTACTTGGGGTCAGGGTTCAGGGTTCAGGGTTGGGGGACTGTACTTTGGGTCAGAGTTCAGTGTTTGGGGACTCTACTTGGGGTCAGGAATCAGTGTTGGGGGACTTACTTGGGGTCAGATATCAGGGTTGGGGGACTGTACTTGGGGTCAGGGTTCAGGGTTGGGGAACTGTACTTGGGGTCAGAGTTCAGGGTTCAGGGTTGGGGGACTGTACTTGGGGTCGGAGTTCAGGGTTGGGGAACTGTACTTGGGGTCAGAGTTCAGGGTACAGGGTTGGGGGACTGTACTTGGGTTCAGGGTTGAGGGTTGGGGGACTGTACTTGGGGTCAGGGGTCAGGGTTCAGGGTTGGGGGACTGTACATGGGGCCAGGGGTCAGGGTTCAGGGTTGGGGGAATGTACTTGGGGTCATGGTTCGGGGTTCAAGGTTGGGGGTCTGTACTTGGGGTCAGGGGTCAGGGTTCAGGGTTGGGGGACTGTACTTGGGGTCAGGGGTCAGGGTTCGGGCTTGGGGGACTGTACTTGGGGTCAGGGTTCGGTGTTCAGGGTTGGGGAACTGTACTTGGGGTCAGGGTTCAGGGTTGCGGGACTGTACTTGGGGTCAGGGTTCAGGGTTGCGGGACTGTACTTGGGGTCAGGGGTCAGGGTCCAGGTTTGGGGGACTGTGCTTGGGGTCAGAGTTCAGGGTTCAGGGTTGGGGGACTGTACTTTGGGTCAGAGTTCAGGGTTCAGGGTTGGGGGACTGTAGTTGGGGACAGAGTTCAAGGTTGGGGTACTGCACTTGGGGTCAGGGGTCAGGATTCAGGGTTGGGAATCTGTACATGGGGTCAGGGTTGGAGGATTGTACTTGGGGTCAGGGTTCAGGGTTCAGGGTTGGGGGACTGTACTTTGGGTCAGAGTTCAGTGCTGGGGGACTCTACTTGGGGTCAGGGGTCAGTGTTGGGGGACTGTACTTGGGGTCAGAGTTCAGGGTTGGGGGACTGTACTTGGGGTCAGGGATCAGGATTCAGGGTTGGGGAACTGTACTTGGGGTCAGAGATCAGGGTTCAGGGTTGGGGGACTGTACTTGTGGTCAGAGTTCAGGGTTGGGGAACTGTACTTGGGGTCAGAGTTCAGGGTACAGGGTTGGGGGACTGTACTTGGGTTTTGGGTTCAGGGTTGGGGGACTGTACTTGGGGGTCAGGGGTCAGGGTTCAGGGTTGGGGGACTGTACTTGGGGTCAGGGGTCAGGGTTCAGGGTTGGGGGACTGTACTGGGGGCCAGAGTTCAAGGTTCAGGTTTGGGGGACTGTACTTGGTGTCAGGGTTCAGGGTTCAGGGTTGAGGGAGTGTTCTTGGGTTCAGGGTTCAGTGTTGGGGGACTGTACTTGGGGTCAGGGTTCAGGGTTGGGGGACTGTATGTGGGGTCAGGGTTCAGGGTTCAGGGTTGGGGTACTGCACTTGGGGTCAGGGTTCACGGTTGGGGGACTGCACTTGGGTTCAGGGTTCAGGGTTCAGGTTGGGGGACTGTACTTGGGGTCAGGGATCAGGGTTGGGGGACTGTACATGGGGTCAGAGTTCAGAGTTCAGGGTTCAGGGTTGGGGGACTGTACTTGGGGTCAGGGGTCAGGGTTCACCGTTGGGGGACTGTATTGGGGTCAGGGTTCAGGGTTGGGGTACTGCACTTGGGGTCAGGGTTCAGGGTTAGGGGACTGTACTTGGGTTCAGAGTTCAGGGTTCAGGGTTGGGGGACTGTACTTGAGGTCAGAGTTCAGGGTTGGGGGACTGTACTTGGGGTCAGGGGTCAGGGTTCAGGGTTGGGTGGCTGTACTTGGGGTCAGGGTTCGGGGTTCAAGGTTGGGGGTATGTACTTGGGGTCAGGGGTCAGGGTTCAGGTTTGGGGGACTGTACTTGGGGTCAGGGTTCGGGGTTCAGGGTTTGGGGACTGTACTTGGGGTCAGGGTTCATGGTTGGGGGACTGTACTTGGGGTCAGGGTTCAGGGTTGGGGGACTGTATTGGGGTCAGGGTTCAGGGTTGGGGACTGTACTTGGGGTCAGTGTTCAGGGTTCGGGCTTGGGGGACTGTACTTGGGGTCAGGGTTCGGGGTTCAGGGTTTGGGGACTGTACTTGGGGTCAGGGTTCATGGTTGGGGGACTGTACTTGGGGTCAGGGTTCAGGGTTGGGGGACTGTACTTGGGATCAGGGTTCAGGGTTGGGGGACTGTACTTGGGGTCAGAGTTCAGGGGTAAGGGTTGGGGGACTGAACTTGGGGTCAGTGTTCATGGTTGGGGGACTGTACTTGGGGTCAGGGTTCAGGGTGGGGGAACTGTACTTGGGGTCAGAGTTCAGGGTTCAGGGTTGGGGGACTGTACTTGGGGCCAGAGTTCAAGGTTCAGGTTTGGGGGACTGTACTTGGTGTCAGGGTTCAGGGTTCAGGGTTGAGGGAGTGTTCTTGGGTTCAGGGTTCAGTGTTGGGGGACTGTACTTGGGGTCAGGGTTCAGGGTTGGGGGACTGTATGCGGGGTCAGGGTTCTGGGTTCAGGGTTGGGATACTGCACTTGGGGTCAGGGTTCAGGGTTGGGGGACTGCACTTGGGTTCAGGGTTCAGGTTGGGGGACTGTACTTGAGGTCAGAGTTCAGGGTTGGGGGACTGTACTTGGGGTCAGGGGTCAGGGTTCAGGGTTGGGTGGCTGTACTTGGGGTCAGGGTTCGGGGTTCAAGGTTGGGGGTATGTACTTGGGGTCAGGGGTCAGGGTTCAGGTTTGGGGGACTGTACTTGGGGTCAGGGTTCGGGGTTCAGGGTTTGGGGACTGTACTTGGGGTCAGGGTTCATGGTTGGGGGACTGTACTTGGGGTCAGGGTTCAGGGTTGGGGGACTGTATTGGGGTCAGGGTTCAGGGTTGGGGACTGTACTTGGGGTCAGTGTTCAGGGTTCGGGCTTGGGGGACTGTACTTGGGGTCAGGGTTCGGGGTTCAGGGTTTGGGGACTGTACTTGGGGTCAGGGTTCATGGTTGGGGGACTGTACTTGGGGTCAGGGTTCAGGGTTGGGGGACTGTACTTGGGATCAGGGTTCAGGGTTGGGGGACTGTACTTGGGGTCAGAGTTCAGGGGTAAGGGTTGGGGGACTGAACTTGGGGTCAGTGTTCATGGTTGGGGGACTGTACTTGGGGTCAGGGTTCAGGGTGGGGGAACTGTACTTGGGGTCAGAGTTCAGGGTTCAGGGTTGGGGGACTGTACTTGGGGCCAGAGTTCAAGGTTCAGGTTTGGGGGACTGTACTTGGTGTCAGGGTTCAGGGTTCAGGGTTGAGGGAGTGTTCTTGGGTTCAGGGTTCAGTGTTGGGGGACTGTACTTGGGGTCAGGGTTCAGGGTTGGGGGACTGTATGCGGGGTCAGGGTTCTGGGTTCAGGGTTGGGATACTGCACTTGGGGTCAGGGTTCAGGGTTGGGGGACTGCACTTGGGTTCAGGGTTCAGGGTTCAGGTTGGGGGACTGTACTTGGGGTCAGCGTTCAGGGTTCTGGGTTGGGGGACTGTACTTGGGGTCAGGGTTCAGGGTTGGGGGACTGTACTTGGGGTCAGAGTTCGGGGTTGGGGGACTGTACTTGGGGCCAGGGGTCAGGGTTCGGGGACTGTACTTGGGGTCAGGGTTCAGGTTTGGGGGACTGTATTTGGGGTCAGAGTTCAAGGATGGGGTACTGCACTTGGGGTCAGGGTTCAGGGTTGGGAGTCTGTACTTGGGGTCAGGGTTGGAGGATTGTACTTGGGGTCAGGGTTCAGGGTTGGGGGACTCTACTTGGGGTCAGGGGTCACGGTTCAGGTTGGAGGACTGAACTTGGGGTCAGGGTTCAGGATTCTGGGTTCGGGAACTACACTTGGGGTCAGGGGTCAGGGTTCAGTGTTGGGGCACTGTACTTGGGGTCAGAGTTCAGGGTTGGGGAACTGTACTTGGGGTCAGAGTTCAGGGTACAGGGTTGGGGGACTGTACTTGGGGTCATGGTTCAGGGTTGGGGGACTGTACTTGGGGTCAGGGGTCAGTGTTCAGAGTTGGGGGACTGTACTTGGGGTCAGTGTTCAGGGTTGGGTGACTGTACTTGGGGTCAGGGTTCAGGGTTGGAGGACTGTACTTGGGGTCAGGGGTCAGGGTTGGGGGACTGTACTTGGGGTCAGGGTTCAGGGTTGGGGGACTGTACTTGGGGTCAGAGTTCAGGGTTGGGGGACTCTACTTGGGGTCAGAGTTCAGGGTACACGGTTGGGGGACTGTACTTGGGGTCAGGGGTCAGTGTTCAGGGTTGGGGGACTGTACTTGGGGTCAGGGTTCAGGATTCTGGGTTGGGGAACTATACTTGGGGTCAGGGTTCAGGGCTCAGTGTTGGGGCACTGTACTTGGGGTCAGAGTTCAGGGTTGGGGAACTGTACTTGGGGTCAGAGTTCAGGGTACAGGGTTGGGGGACTGTACTTGGGGTCAGGGTTCAGGGTTGGGGGACTGTACTTGGGGTCAGGGGTCAGGGTTGGGGGACTGTACTTGGGGTCAGGGGTCAGGGTTGGGGGACTGTACTTGGGGTCAGAGTCCAGGGTTCAGGTTTGGGGGACAGTACTTGGGGTCAGGGTTCAGAGTTCAGGGTTGAGGTACTGTTCTTGGGCTCAGGGTTCAGTGTTGGGGGCCTGTACTTGGGGTCAGGGTTCAGGGTAGGGGGACTGTACTTGGGTTCAGGGTTCACGGTTCAGGGTTGGGGGCCTGTACTTGGGGTCAGGTTTCAGGGTTGGGGGAATGTACTTGGGGTCAGGGTTCGGGGTTCAGGGTTGGGGGACTATACTTGGGGTCAGGGTTCAGGGTTGCGGAACTGTACTTGGGGTCAGGGGTCAGGGTCCAGGTTTGGGGGACAGTACTTGGGGTCAGAGTTCAGGGTTCAGGGTTGGGGGACTGTACTTGGGGTCAGGGTTCGGGGTTCAGGGTTGGGGGACTGTACTTGGGGTCAGGGTTCAGGGTTGCGGGACTGTAATTGGGGTCAGGGTTCAGGGTTGGTGGACTGCTTGGGGTCAGGGTTCAGGGTTCAGAGTTGGGGGACTGTACTTGGGGTCAGGGTTCGGGGTTCAGGGTTGGGGGACTGTACTTGGGGTCAGTGTTCAGGGTTCAGGGTTGTGTGACTGTACTTGGGGTCAGGGTTCAGTGTTCAGAGTTGAGGGACTGTACTTGGGGTCAGGGTTCGGGGTTGGGGGACTGTACTTGGGGCCAGGGGTCAGGGTTCGGGGACTGTACTTGGGGTCAGGGTTCAGGTTTGGGGGACTGTATTTGGGGTCAGAGTTCAGGGTTCAGGGTCGGGTGACTGTACTTGGGGACAGAGTTCAAGGATGGGGTACTGCACTTGGGGTCAGTGTTCAGGGTTCAGGGTTGGGGGACTGTACTTGGGGTCAGGGGTCAGGGTTCTGTGTTGGGGGACTGTACTTGGGGTCAGAGTTCAGGGTTGGGGGACTGTACTTGGGGTCAGTGTTCAGGGTTCAGGGTTGGGGGACTATACTTGGGGTCAGGGGTCAGTGTTCAGGGTTGGGGGACTGTACTTGGGGTCAGGGTTCAGGATTCAGGGTTGGGGAACTATACTTGGGGTCAGGGTTCAGTGTTGGGGGACTGTACTTGGGGTCAGAGTTCAGGGTTGGGGGACTGTACTTGGGGTCAGGGTTCAGGATTCAGGGTTGGGGAACTATACTTGGGGTCAGGGTTCAGTGTTGGGGTACTGTACTTGGGGTCAGAGTTCAGGGTTGGGGGACTGTACTTGGGGTCAGGGTTCAGGGTTGGGGGACTGTACTTGGGGTCAGGGTTCAGGTTTGGGGGACTGTACTTGGGGTCATAGTTCAGGGTTAAGGGTTGCGGGACTGTACTTGGGGTCAGTGGTCAGCGTTCACCATTGGGGAACTGTATTGGGGTCAGGGTTCAGGGTTGGGGTACTGCACTTGGGGTCAGGGGTCAGGATTCAGGATTGGGGGACTGTAGTTGGGGTCAGGGTTCAGGGTTGCGGGATTTTTCTTGGGGTCAGGGTTCGGGGACTGTACTTGGGTTCAGAGTTTAGGGTTGGCGGACTGTACTTGTGGTCAGGGATCAGGATTCAGTGTTGGGGGACTGTACTTGGGGACAGGCTTCAGGGTTGGGAGACTGTACTTGAGGTCAGAGTTCAGGGTTGGGGGACTGTACTTGGGGTCAGGGGTCAGGGTTCAGGGTTGGGGGACTGTACTTGGGGTCAGGGTTCAAGATTGGGGGTCTGTACTTGGGGTCAGGGGTCAGGGTTCCGGGTTGTGGGACTGTACTTGGGGTCAGTGTTCAGGGGTCGGGCTTGGGGGACTGTACTTGGGGTCAGGGTTCGGGGTTCAGGGTTGGGGGACTGTACTTGGGGTCAGGGTTCAGGGTTGGGGGACTGTACTTGGGGTCAGGGTTCCGGGTTGGGGGACTACTTGGGGTCAGGGTTCAGGTTTCAGGGTTGGGGGAATGTACTTGGGGTCAGGGTTCAGGGTTGGGGGACTGTACTTGGGGCCAGGGGTCAGGGTTCAGGGTTGGGGGACTGTACTTGGGGTCAGGGTTCGGGGTTCAAGGTTGGGGGTCTGTACTTGGGGTCAGGGGTCAGGGTTGCGGGACTGTACTTGGGGTCAGGGGTCAGGGTCCAGGTTTGGGGGACTGTACTTGGGGTCAGAGTTCAGAATTCAGGGTTGGGGGACTGTACTTGGGGTCAGAGTTCAGGGTTCAGGGTTGGTGGACTGTACTTGGGGACAGAGTTCAAGGTTGGAGGATTGTACTTGGGGTCAGGGTTCAGGGTTGGGGGACTGTACTTTGGGTCAGAGTTCAGTGTTGGGGGACTCTACTTGGGGTCAGGGGTCAGTGTTGGGGGACTTACTTGGGGTCAGAGATCAGGGTTGGGGGACTGTACTTGGGGTCAGGGTTCAGGGTTGGGGAACTGTACTTGGGGTCAGAGTTCAGGGTTCAGGGTTGGGGGACTGTACTTGGGGTCGGAGTTCAGGGTTGGGGAACTGTACTTGGGGTCAGAGTTCAGGGTACAGGGTTGGGGGACTGTACTTGGGTTCAGGGTTGAGGGTTGGGGGACTGTACTTGGGGTCAGGGGTCAGGGTTCAGGGTTGGGGGAGTGTACTTGGGGTCAGGGGTCAGGGTTCTGGGTTGGGCGGACTGTACTCGGGGCCAGAGTTCAGGGTTCAGGTTTGAGGGACTGTACTTGGGTTCAGAGTTCAGGGTTCAGGGTTGGGGGACTGTACTTGAGGTCAGAGTTCAGGGTTGGGGGACTGTACTTGGGGTCAGGGGTCAGGGTTCAGGGTTGGGGGACTGTACTTGGGGTCAGGGTTCGGGGTTCAGTGTTTGGGGACTGTACATGGGGTCAGAGTTCATGGTTGGGGGACTGTATTGGGGTCAGGGTTCAGGGTTGGGAGTCTGTACTTGGGGTCAGGGTTGGAGGATTGTACTTGGGGTCAGGGTTCAGGGTTGGGGGACTGTACTTGGGGTCAGAGTTCAGGGTTGGGGGACTCTACTTGGGGTCAGGGGTCAGGGTTCTGTGTTGGGGGACTGTACTTGGGGTCAGAGTTCAGGGTTGGGGGACTCTACTTGGGGTCAGTGTTCAGGGTTCAGGGTTGAGGGACTGTACTTGGGGTCAGGGGTCAGTGTTCAGGGTTGGGGGACTGTACTTGGGGTCAGGGGTCACGGTTCAGGTTGAAGGACTGAACTTGGGGTCAGTGTTCAGGGTTCAGGGTTGGGGAACTACACTTGGGGTCAGGGGTCAGGGTTCAGTGTTGGGGCACTGTACTTGGGGTCAGAGTTCAGGGTTGGGGAACTGTACTTGGGGTCAGAGTTCAGGGTACAGGGTAGGGGGACTGTACTTGGGGTCAGGGTTCAGGGTTGGAGGACTGTACTTGGGGTCAGGGGTCAGGGTTGGGGGACTGTACTTGGGGTCAGGGGTCAGTGTTCAGGGTTGGGGGACTGTACTTGGGGTCAGGGGTCACGGTTCAGGTTGGGGGACTGAACTTGGGGTCAGGGTTCAGGATTCTGGGTTGGGGAACTATACTTGGGGTCAGGGTTCAGGGCTCAGTGTTGGGGCACTGTACTTGGGGTCAGAGTTCAGGGTTGGGGAACTGTACTTGGGGTCAGAGTTCAGGGTACAGGGTTGGGGGACTGTACTTGGGGTCAGGGTTCAGGGTTGGGGGACTGTACTTGGGGTCAGGGGTCAGGGTTGGGGGACTGTACTTGGGGTCAGGGGTCAGGGTTGGGGGACTGTACTTGGGGTCAGAGTCCAGGGTTCAGGTTTGGGGGACAGTACTTGGGGTCAGGGTTCAGAGTTCAGGGTTGAGGTACTGTTCTTGGGCTCAGGGTTCAGTGCTGGGGGCCTGTACTTGGGGTCAGGGTTCAGGGTAGGGGGACTGTACTTGGGTTCAGGGTTCACGGTTCAGGGTTGGGGGCCTGTACTTGGGGTCAGGTTTCAGTTTTGGTGGAATGTACTTGGGGTCAGGGTTCGGGGTTCAGGGTTGGGGGACTATACTTGGGGTCAGGGTTCAGGGTTGCGGAACTGTACTTGGGGTCAGGGGTCAGGGTCCAGGTTTGGGGGACAGTACTTGGGGTCAGAGTTCAGGGTTCAGGGTTGGGGGACTGTACTTGGGGTCAGGGTTCGGGATTCAGGGTTGGGGGACTGTACTTGGGGTCAGGGTTCAGGGTTGCGGGACTGTAATTGGGGTCAGGGTTCAGGGTTGGTGGACTGCTTGGGGTCAGGGTTCAGGGTTCAGAGTTGGGGGACTGTACTTGGGGTCATAGTTCAGGGTTAAGGGTTGCGGGACTGTACTTGGGGTCAGTGGTCAGCGTTCACCATTGGGGAACTGTATTGAGGTCAGGGTTCAGGGTTGGGGTACTGCACTTGGGGTCAGGGGTCAGGATTCAGGATTGGGGGACTGTAGTTGGGGTCAGGGTTCAGGGTTGCGGGATTTTTCTTGGGGTCAGGGTTCGGGGTTCAGGGTTGGGGGACTGTACTTGGGTTCAGAGTTTAGGGTTGGCGGACTGTACTTGTGGTCAGGGATCAGGATTCAGTGTTGGGGGACTGTACTTGGGGACAGGCTTCAGGGTTGGGAGACTGTACTTGGGGTCAGCGTTCAGGGTTGGGGGACTGTACTTGCGGTCAGGGGTCAGGTTTCAGAGTTGGGGGAATGTACTTGCGGTCAGGGTTCAGGGTTGGGGGACTGAACATGGGGTCAGGGTTCAGGTTTGGGGGACTGTACTTGGGTTCAGAGTTCAGGGTTGGGCGACTGTACTTGAGGTCAGAGTTCAGGGTTGGGGGACTGTACTTGGGGTCAGGGGTCAGGGTTCAGGGTTGGGGGACTGTACTTGGGGTCAGGGTTCAAGATTGGGGGTCTGTACTTGGGGTCAGGGGTCAGGGTTCCGGGTTGTGGGACTGTACTTGGAGTCAGTGTTCAGGGGTCGGGCTTGGGGGACTGTACTTGGGGTCAGGGTTCGGGGTTCAGGGTTGGGGGACTGTACTTGGGGTCAGGGTTCAGGGTTGGGGGACTGTACTTGGGGTCAGGGTTCCGGGTTGGGGGACTACTTGGGGTCAGGGTTCAGGTTTCAGGGTTGGGGGAATGTACTTGGGGTCAGGGTTCAGGGTTGGGGGACTGTACTTGGGGCCAGGGGTCAGGGTTCAGGGTTGGGGGACTGTACTTGGGGTCAGGGTTCGGGGTTCAAGGTTGGGGGTCTGTACTTGGGGTCAGGGGTCAGGGTTGCGGGACTGTACTTGGGGTCAGGGGTCAGGGTCCAGGTTTGGGGGACTGTACTTGGGGTCAGAGTTCAGAATTCAGGGTTGGGGGACTGTACTTGGGGTCAGAGTTCAGGGTTGGGGGACTGTACTTTGGGTCAGAGTTCAGTGTTGGGGGACTCTACTTGGGGTCAGGGGTCAGTGTTGGGGGACTTACTTGGGGTCAGAGATCAGGGTTGGGGGACTGTACTTGGGGTCAGGGTTCAGGGTTGGGGAACTGTACTTGGGGTCAGAGTTCAGGGTTCAGGGTTGGGGGACTGTACTTGGGGTCGGAGTTCAGGGTTGGGGAACTGTACTTGGGGTCAGAGTTCAGTGTACAGGGTTGGGGGACTGTACTTGGGTTCAGGGTTGAGGGTTGGGGGACTGTACTTGGGGTCAGGGGTCAGGGTTCAGGGTTGGGGGAGTGTACTTGGGGTCAGGGGTCAGGGTTCTGGGTTGGGCGGACTGTACTCGGGGCCAGAGTTCAGGGTTCAGGTTTGATGGACTGTTCTTGGGTTCAGAGTTCAGGGTTCAGGGTTGGGGGACTGTACTTGAGGTCAGAGTTCAGGGTTGGGGGACTGTACTTGGGGTCAGGGGTCAGGGTTCAGGGTTGGGGGACTGTACTTGGGGTCAGGGTTCGGGGTTCAGGGTTTGGGGACTGTACATGGGGTCAGGGTTCATGGTTGGGGGACTGTACTTGGGGTCAGGGTTCAGGGTTGGGAGTCTGTACTTGGGGTCAGGGTTGGAGGATTGTACTTGGGGTCAGGGTTCAGGGTTGGGGGACTGTACTTGGGGTCAGAGTTCAGGGTTGGGGGACTCTACTTGGGGTCAGTGTTCAGGGTTCAGGGTTGAGGGACTGTACTTGGGGTCAGGGGTCAGTGTTCAGGGTTGGGGGACTGTACTTGGGGTCAGGGGTCACGGTTCAGGTTGGAGGACTGAACTTGGGGTCAGGGTTCAGGATTCTGGGTTGGGGAACTGCACTTGGGGTCAGGGGTCAGGGTTCAGTGTTGGGGCACTGTACTTGGGGTCAGAGTTCAGGGTTGGGGAACTGTACTTGGGGTCAGAGTTCAGGGTACAGGGTTGGGGGACTGTACTTGGGGTCAGGGTTCAGGGTTGGAGGACTGTACTTGGGGTCAGGGGTCAGGGTTGGGGGACTGTACTTGGGGTCAGGGTTCAGGGTTGGGGGACTGTACTTGGGGTCAGAGTTCAGGGTTGGGGGACTCTACTTGGGGTCAGAGTTCAGGGTACACGGTTGGGGGACTGTACTTGGGGTCAGGGGTCAGTGTTCAGGGTTGGGGGACTGTACTTGGGGTCAGGGGTCACGGTTCAGGTTGGGGGACTGAACGTGGGGTCAGGGTTCAGGATTCTGGGTTGGGGAACTATACTTGGGGTCAGGGTTCAGGGTTCAGTGTTGGGGCACTGTACTTGGGGTCAGAGTTCAGGGTTGGGGAACTGTACTTGGGGTCAGAGTTTTGGGTACAGGGTTTGGGGACTGTACTTGGGGTCAGGGTTCAGGGTTGGAGGACTGTACTTGGGGTCAGGGTTGGGGGACTGTACTTGGGGTCAGGGTTCAGGGTTGGGGGACTGTACTTGGGGTCAGAGTTCAGGGTTGGGGGACTCTACTTGGGGTCAGAGTTCAGGGTACACGGTTGGGGGACTGTACTTGGGGTCAGGGGTCAGTGTTCAGGGTTGGGGGACTGTACTTGGGGTCAGGGGTCACGGTTCAGGTTGGGGGACTGAACGTGGGGTCAGGGTTCAGGATTCTGGGTTGGGGAACTATACTTGGGGTCAGGGTTCAGGGTTCAGTGTTGGGGCACTGTATTTGGGGTCAGAGTTCAGGGTTGGGGAACTGTACTTGGGGTCAGAGTTCAGGGTACAGGGTTGGGGGACTGTACTTGGGGTCAGGGTTCAGGGTTGGGGGACTGTACTTGGGGTCAGGGGTCAGGGTTGGGGGACTGTACTTGGGGTCAGGGGTCAGGGTTGGGGGACTGTACTTGGGGTCAGAGTCCAGGGTTCAGGTTTGGGGGACAGTACTTGGGGTCAGGGTTCAGAGTTCAGGGTTGAGGTACTGTTCTTGGGCTCAGGGTTCAGTGTTGGGGGCCTGTACTTGGGGTCAGGGTTCAGGGTAGGGGGACTGTACTTGGGTTCAGGGTTCACGGTTCAGGGTTGGGGGCCTGTACTTGGGGTCAGGTTTCAGGGTTGGGGGAATGTACTTGGGGTCAGGGTTCGGGGTTCAGGGTTGGGGGACTATACTTGGGGTCAGGGTTCAGGGTTGCGGAACTGTACTTGGGGTCAGGGGTCAGGGTCCAGGTTTGGGGGACAGTACTTGGGGTCAGAGTTCAGGGTTCAGGGTTGGGGGACTGTACTTGGGGTCAGGGTTCGGGGTTCAGGGTTGGGGGACTGTACTTGGGGTCAGGGTTCAGGGTTGCAGGACTGTAATTGGGGTCAGGGTTCAGGGTTGGTGGACTGCTTGGGGTCAGGGTTCAGGGTTCAGAGTTGGGGGACTGTACTTGGGGTCAGGGTTCGGGGTTCAGGGTTGGGGGACTGTACTTGGGGTCAGTGTTCAGGGTTCAGGGTTGTGTGACTGTACTTGGGGTCAGGGTTCAGTGTTCAGAGTTGAGGGACTGTACTTGGGGTCAGGGTTCGGGGTTGGGGGACTGTACTTGGGGCCAGGGGTCAGGGTTCAGGGTTCAGGGACTGTACTTGGGGTCAGGGTTCAGGTTTGGGGGACTGTATTTGGGGTCAGAGTTCAGGGTTCAGGGTTGGGGGACTGTACTTGGGGTCAGGGTTCAGGGTTGGGAGACTGTACTTGGGGTCAGAGGTCAGTGTTCAGGGTTGGGGGACTCTACTTGGGGTCAGGGGTCAGTGTTGGGGGACTGTACTTGGGGTCAGAGTTCAGGGTTGGGGGACTATACTTGGGGTCAGGGGTCAGTGTTCACGGCTGGGGGACTGAACATGGGGTCAGGGTTCAGGATTCAGGGTTGGGGGACTGTACTTGGGGTCAGGGTTCATGGTTGGGGGACTGTACTTGGGGTCAGGGTTCAGGGTTGGGGGACTGTACTTGGGGTCAGGGTTCAGGTTTGGGGGACTGTACTTGGGGTCAGAGTTCAGGGTTAAGGGTTGCGGGACTGTACTTGGGGTCAGTGGTCAGCGTTCACCATTGGGGAACTGTATTGGGGTCAGGGTTCAGGGTTGGGGTACTGCACTTGGGGCAGGGGTCAGGATTCAGGATTGGGGGACTGTAGTTGGGGTCAGGGTTCAGGGTTGCGGGATTTTTCTTTGGGTCAGGGTTCGGGGTTCAGGGTTGGGGGACTGTACTTGGGTTCAGAGTTTAGGGTTGGCGGACTGTACTTGTGGTCAGGGATCAGGATTCAGTGTTGGGGGACTGTACTTGGGGACAGGCTTCAGGGTTGGGAGACTGTACTTGGGGTCAGCGTTCAGGGTTGGGGGACTGTACTTGCGGTCAGGGGTCAGGTTTCAGAGTTGGGGGAATGTACTTGCGGTCAAGGTTCAGGGTTGGGGGACTGAACATGGGGTCAGGGTTCAGGTTTGGGGGACTGTACTTGGGTTCAGAGTTCAGGGTTCAGGGTTGGGCGACTGTACTTGAGGTCAGAGTTCAGGGTTGGGGGACTGTACTTGGGGTCAGGGGTCAGGGTTAAGGGTTGGGGGACTGTACTTGGGGTCAGGGTTCAAGATTGGGTGTCTGTACTTGGGGTCAGGGGTCAGGGTTCCGGGTTGTGGGACTGTACTTGGGGTCAGTGTTCAGGGGTCGGGCTTGGGGGACTGTACTTGGGGTCAGGGTTCGGGGTTCAGGGTTGGGGGACTGTACTTGGGGTCAGGGTTCCGGGTTGGGGGACTATTTGGGGTCAGGGTTCAGGTTTCAGGGTTGGGGGAATGTACTTGGGGTCAGGGTTCAGGGTTGGGGGACTGTACTTGGGGCCAGGGGTCAGGGTTCAGGGTTGGGGGACTGTACTTGGGGTCAGGGGTCAGGGTTGGGGGACTGTTCTTGGGGTCAGGGTCTGACAAATCTACTGGAGTTCTATGAGGATGTGTCTAGGGCAGTGGATAGAGGAGAGCCGGTGGATGTGGTCTTTCTGGATTTTCAGAAGGCGTTTGACAAGGTACCTCACAAGAGGTTATTGCAGAAGGTCAGGGGACATGGAGTTGGGGGTAGGGTGTTAGCGTGGATAGAGGATTGGTTGTCAAATAGGAGGCAGAGAGTGGGGGTCAATGGGTGCTATTCGGATTGGCGGTTGGTGACTAGTGGGGTGCCCCAGGGGTCGGTGCTGGGGCCTCAGCTATTTACCATTTATATAGATGATCTGGAGGAGGGAACCGAGTGCAGGGTGTCGAAATTTGCTGATGACACCAAGATTGGGGGAAAGGCAAATTGTGCGGAGGGTGTGGAGAGTCTGCAGAAGGATCTAGATAGGCTGGGCGAATGGGCCAGGAAATGGCAAATGGAATTTAATGTTGGCAAGTGTGAGGTGGTCCACTTTGGTAGGAAGAATGGTAGGAAGGACTATTACTTACGTGGCGAAAAACTGCAGCAGGCGACGGTGCAGAGGGACCTCGGGGTCCTTGTGCATGAGTCGCAAAAACCCAGCCTGCAGGTGCAGCAGGTGGTCAGGAAGGCGAATGGGATGCTGGCCTTCATAGCGAGGGGGATTGAATATAAAAGTAGGGAGGTCTTGCTGCAGCTGTATAGGGCATTGGTGAGGCCGCAGCTGGAGTACTGTGTGCAGTTTTGGGCGCCGCACCTGCGCAAGGATATTTTGGCCTTGGAGGGAGTGCAGAGGAGGTTTACTAGGCTGATACCGGAGTTGAGGGGGTTGAGCTATGAGGAGAGGCTGAATAAACTAGGCTTGTACTCGCTAGAGTTTAGAAGAATGAGGGGAGATCTCATTGAGACGTATAAGATGATGAATGGGATGGATAGGATAGAGGTGGAGAGACTCTTCCCGCTCAAAAAAGACAGTAGGACTAGGGGGCACAGCCTCAAGATAAAGGGGAGGCGGTTTAGAACGGAGTTGAGGAGGAACTTCTTCACTCAAAGGGTGGTGAATCTCTGGAATTCTCTGCCCGTTGAAGTGGTGGAGGCTGCCTCGCTAAATATTTTTAAGAAGCGGGTTGATGGGTTTTTGATAAGAGAGGGGATTAAGGGTTATGGGGAGAGGGCGGGAAAGTGGAACTGAGCCACAACAGATCAGCCATGATCTTATTGAATGGCGGGGCAGGCTCGAAGGGCTAGATGGCCTACTCCTGCTCCTATTTCTTATGTTCTTATGTTCTTATGTTGCGGGACTGTACTTGGGGTCAGGGGTCAGGGGTCAGGGACCAGGTTTGGGGGACTGTACTTGGGGTCAGAGTTCAGAATTCAGGGTTGGGGGACTGTACTTGGGGTCAGAGTTCAGGGTTCAGGGTTGGTGGACTGTACTTGGGGACAGAGTTCAAGGTTGGAGGATTGTACTTGGGGTCAGGGTTCAGGGTTCAGGGTTGGGGGACTGTACTTTGGGTCAGAGTTCAGTGTTTGGGGACTCTACTTGGGGTCAGGAATCAGTGTTGGGGGACTTACTTGGGGTCAGATATCAGGGTTGGGGGACTGTACTTGGGGTCAGGGTTCAGGGTTGGGGAACTGTACTTGGGGTCAGAGTTCAGGGTTCAGGGTTGGGGGACTGTACTTGGGGTCGGAGTTCAGGGTTGGGGAACTGTACTTGGGGTCAGAGTTCAGGGTACAGGGTTGGGGGACTGTACTTGGGTTCAGGGTTGAGGGTTGGGGGACTGTACTTGGGGTCAGGGGTCAGGGTTCAGGGTTGGGGGAGTGTACTTGGGGTCAGGGGTCAGGGTTCTGGGTTGGGCGGACTGTACTCGGGGCCAGAGTTCAGGGTTCAGGTTTGAGGGACTGTACTTGGGTTCAGAGTTCAGGGTTCAGGGTTGGGGGACTGTACTTGGGGTCAGGGGTCAGGGTTCAGGGTTGGGGGACTGTACTTGGGGTCAGGGTTCAGGGTTGGGGGACTGTACTTGGGGCCAGGGGTCAGGGTTCAGGGTTGGGGGAATGTACTTGGGGTCATGGTTCGGGGTTCAAGGTTGGGGGTCTGTACTTGGGGTCAGGGTTCAGGGTTGGGGGACTGTACTTGGGGTCAGGGGTCAGGGTTCGGGCTTGGGGGACTGTACTTGGGGTCAGGGTTCGGTGTTCAGGGTTGGGGAACTGTACTTGGGGTCAGGGTTCAGGGTTGCGGGACTGTACTTGGGGTCAGGGTTCAGGGTTGCGGGACTGTACTTGGGGTCAGGGTTCAGGGTCCAGGTTTGGGGGACTGTGCTTGGGGTCAGAGTTCAGGGTTCAGGGTTGGGGGACTGTACTTGGGGTCAGGGGTCAGGGTTGGGGGACTGTACTAAGGGTCAGGGTTCAGGGTTGGGGGACTGTACTCGGGGTCAGGGTTCAGGGTTGGGGGACTGTACTTGGGGTCAGAGTTCAGGGTTCAGGGTTGGGGGACTGTACTTGTGGTCAGAGTTCAGGGTTGGTGGACTGTACTTGGGGTCAGTGTTCAGG
Source organism: Carcharhinus amblyrhynchos (assembly GCF_965287045.1). Classification (NCBI taxonomy): domain Eukaryota; kingdom Metazoa; phylum Chordata; class Chondrichthyes; order Carcharhiniformes; family Carcharhinidae; genus Carcharhinus; species Carcharhinus amblyrhynchos. The sequence continues at coordinate 75,720 of NW_027650042.1, read as the reverse complement.
GGCCAGTGTTGTGGGACTGTACTTGGGGTCAGAGTTCAGGGTTCAGAGTTGGGGGACTGCAGTTGTGGTCAGAGTTCAGGGTTGGGGGACTGTACTTGGGGTCAGGGTTCAGGGTTGGGGGACTGTACTTGGGGTCAGGGTTCAGGGTTCAGGGTTCAGGGTTGGGGGAATTGTACTTGGGGTTAGGGTTCGGGTTCAGGGCTGGGGGACTGTACTTGGATTCTGGGTTCAGGGTTGGGGGACTGTACTTGGGGTCAGGGTTCAGGGTTGGGGGACTGTACTTGAGGTCAGGGTTCGGGGTTCAGGGTTGGGGGACTGTACTTGGGGTCAGGGGTCAGGGTTCAGGTTTGGGGGACTGTACTTGAGGTCAGGGTTCAAGGTTGGGGACTGTACTTGGGGTCAGAGTTCAGGGTTCAGGGTTGGGGACTGTACTTGGGGTCAGGGGTCATGGTTCAGGGTTGGGGGACTGTACTTGGGGTCAGGGTACAGAGTTGGGGGACTGCACTTGGGGTCAGAGTTCAGGGTTGTGGGACTGTACTTGGGGTCAGAGTTCAGGGTTGGGGGACTGTACTTGGGGTCAGGGGTCAGGGTTAGGGCACTGTACTTGGTGTCAGAGTTCAGGCTTCAGGGTTGGGGACTGTACTTGGGGTCAGGGGTCATGGTTCAGGGTTGGGGGACTGTACTTGAGGTCAGGGGTCAGGGTTGGGGGACTGTACTTGGGGTCAGGGTTCAGGGTCGGGAGACGGTACTTGGGGTCAGGGTTCAGGGTTGGGGGACTGTACTTGAGCTCAGGGGTCAGGGATCAGGGTTGGGGGACAATACTTGGGGTCAGAGTTCAGGGTTTAGGGTTGGGGGACTGTACTTGGGGTCAGGGTTCAGGATTCAGGGTTGGGGGACTGTACTTGGGGTCAGGGTTCGGGGTTCAGTGTTGGGGGACTGTACATGGGGTCAGGGTTCAGGGTTGGGGGGCTGTACTTGGGGTCAGGCGTCAGGGTTCAGGGTTGGGGGACTGTACTTGTGGTCAAGGTTTAGGGTTCAGGGTTGGGGGACTGTACTTGGGGTCGGTTCGGGGTTCAGTGTTGGGGGGCTGCACTTGGGGTCAGGGTTCGGGGTTCAGGGTTGGGGGACTGTACGTGGGTTCAGGGGTCAGGGTACAGGGATGGGGGACTGTACTTGGGTTAAGGGGTCAGGGTTCAGTGTTGGGGGACTGTACTCGTTGTCAGGGTTCGGGATTCAGGGTTGGGGGACTGTACTTGGGGTCAGGGTTCGGTGTTCAGGGTTGGGGAAGTGTACTTGGGGTCAGGGTTCAGTTTTGCGGGACTGTACTTGGGGTCAGGGTTCAGGGTTGCGGGACTGTACTTGGGGTCAGGGGTCAGGGTCCAGGTTTGGGGGACTGTGCTTGGGGTCAGAGTTCAGGGTTCAGGGTTGGGGGACTGTACTTGGGGTCAGAGTTCAGGGTTCAGGGTTGGGGGACTGTAGTTGGGGACAGAGTTCAAGGTTGGGGTACTGCACTTGGGGTCAGGGGTCAGGATTCAGGGTTGGGAATCTGTACATGGGGTCAGGGTTGGAGGATTGTACTTGGGGTCAGGGTTCAGGGTTGGGGGACTGTACTTTGGGTCAGAGTTCAGTGTTGGGGGACTCTACTTGGGGTCAGGGGTCAGTGTTGGGGGACTGTACTTGGGGTCAGAGTTCAGGGTTGGGGGACTGTACTTGGGGTCAGGGATCAGGATTCAGGGTTGGGGAACTGTACTTGGGGTCAGAGATCAGGGTTCAGGGTTGGGGGACTGTACTTGTGGTCAGAGTTCAGGGTTGGGGAACTGTACTTGGGGTCAGAGTTCAGGGTACAGGGTTGGGGGACTGTACTTGGGTTTTGGGTTCAGGGTTGGGGGACTGTACTTGGGGGTCAGGGGTCAGGGTTCAGGGTTGGGGGACTGTACTTGGGGTCAGGGGTCAGGGTTCAGGGTTGGGCGGACTGTACTCGGGGCCAGAGTTCAAGGTTCAGGTTTGGGGGACTGTACGTGGGTTCAGGGTTCAGTGTTGGGGGACTGTACTTGGGGTCAGGGTTCAGGGTTGGGGGACTGTATGTGGGGTCAGGGTTCAGGGTTCAGGGTTGGGGTACTGCACTTGGGGTCAGGGTTCAGGGTTGGGGGACTGCACTTGGGTTCAGGGTTCAGGTTGGGGGACTGTACTTGGGGTCAGGGATCAGGGTTGGGGGACTGTACATGGGGTCAGAGTTCAGGGTTCAGGGTTGGGGGACTGTACTTGGGGTCAGGGGTCAGGGTTCACCGTTGGGGGACTGTATTGGGGTCAGGGTTCAGGGTTGGGGTACTGCACTTGGGGTCAGGGTTCAGGGTTAGGGGACTGTACTTGGGTTCAGAGTTCAGGGTTCAGGGTTGGGGGGCTGTACTTGGGGTCAGGGTTCGGGGTTCAAGGTTGGGGGTATGTACTTGGGGTCAGGGGTCAGGGTTCAGGTTTGGGGGACTGTACTTGGGGTCAGGGTTCGGGGTTCAGGGTTTGGGGACTGTACTTGGGGTCAGGGTTCATGGTTGGGGGACTGTACTTGGGGTCAGGGTTCAGGGTTGGGGGACTGTATTGGGGTCAGGGTTCAGGGTTGGGGACTGTACTTGGGGTCAGTGTTCAGGGTTCGGGCTTGGGGGACTGTACATGGGGTCAGGGTTCGGGGTTCAGGGTTTGGGGACTGTACTTGGGGTCAGGGTTCATGGTTGGGGGACTGTACTTGGGGTCAGGGTTCAGGGTTGGGGGACTGTACTTGGGGTCAGAGTTCAGGGTTAAGGGTTGGGGGACTGAACTTGGGGTCAGTGTTCATGGTTGGGGGACTGTACTTGAGGTCAGAGTTCAGGGTTGGGGGACTGTACTTGGGGTCAGGGGTCAGGGTTCAGGGTTGGGTGACTGTACTTGGGGTCAGGGTTCGGGGTTCAAGGTTGGGGGTCTGTACTTGGGGTCAGGGTTCGGGGTTCAGGGTTTGGGGACTGTACTTGGGGTCAGGGTTCATGGTTGGGGGACTGTACTTGGGGTCAGGGTTCAGGGTTGGGGGACTGTATTGGGGTCAGGGTTCAGGGTTGGGGACTGTACTTGGGGTCAGTGTTCAGGGTTCGGGCTTGGGGGACTGTACTTGGGGTCACGGTTCGGGGTTCAGGGTTTGGGGACTGTACTTGGGGTCAGGGTTCATGGTTGGGGGACTGTACTTGGGGTCAGGGTTCAGGGTTGGGGGACTGTACTTGGGGTCAGGGTTCAGGGTTGGGGGACTGTACTTGGGGTCAGAGTTCAGGGTTAAGGGTTGGGGGACTGAACTTGGGGTCAGGGGTCAGGCTTCCCCATTGGGGGACTGTATTGGGGTCAGGGTTCAGGGTTGGGGTACTGCACTTGGGGTCAGGGGTCAGGATTCAGGATTGGGGGACTTTACTTGGGGTCAGGGTTCAGGGTTGGGGGACTGTACTTGGGGTCAGAGTTTAGGGTTGGCGGACTGTACTTGGGTTCAGAGTTCAGGGTTCAGGGTTGGGAGACTGTACTTGGGGTCAGCGTTCAGGGTTGGGGGTCTGTACTTGGGGTCAGGGGTCAGGTTTCAGAGTTGGGGGAATGTACTTGCGGTCAGGGTTCAGGGTTGGGGGACTGAACTTGGGGTCAGGGTTCAGTGTTGTGGGACTGTACTTGGGGTCTGGGATCGGGGATCAGGATTGGGGGACTGTACTTGGGGTCAGGGGTCAGGGTTCAGGGTTGGGGGTCTGTACTTGGGGTCAGAGTTCAGGGTACAGAGTTGGGGTACTGTACTTGGGGTCAGAGTTCAGGGTTGGGGGACTGTACTAAGGGTCAGGGTTCAGGGTTGGGGGACTGTACTCGGGGTCAGGGTTCAGGGTTGGGGGACTGTACTTGGGGTCAGAGTTCAGGGTTCAGGGTTGGGGGACTGTACTTGTGGTCAGAGTTCAGGGTTGGTGGACTGTACTTGGGGTCAGGGTTCAGGGGTCAGTGTTGTGGGACTGTACTTGGGGTCAGAGTTCAGGGTTCAGGGTTGGGGGACTGCAGTTGTGGTCAGAGTTCAGGGTTGGGGGACTGTACTTGGGGTCAGGGTTCAGGGTTGGGGGACTGTACTTGGGGTCAGGGTTCAGGGTTCAGGGTTCAGGGTTGGGGGGATTGTACTTGGGGTTAGGGTTCGGGTTCAGGGCTGGGGGACTGTACTTGGATTCTGGGTTAAGGGTTGGGGGACTGTACTTGGGGTCAGGGTTCAGGGTTGGGGGACTGTACTTGAGGTCAGGGTTCGGGGTTCAGGGTTGGGGGACTGTACTTGGGGTCAGGGGTCAGGGTTCAGGTTTGGGGGACTGTACTTGAGGTCAGGGTTCAAGGTTGGGGACTGTACTTGGGGTCAGAGTTCAGGGTTCAGGGTTGGGGGACTTAACTTGGGGTCAGGGTACAGAGTTGGGGGACTGCACTTGGGGTCAGAGTTCAGGGTTGTGGGACTGTACTTGGGGTCAGAGTTCAGGGTTGGGGGACTGTACTTGGGGTCAGGGGTCAGGGTTAGGGGACTGTACTTGGTGTCAGAGTTCAGGCTTCAGGGTTGGGGACTGTACTTGGGGTCAGGGGTCATGGTTCAGGGTTGGGGAACTGTACTTGAGGTCAGGGGTCAGGGTTGGGGGACTGTACTTGGGGTCAGGGTTCAGGGTCGGGAGACGGTACTTGGGGTCAGGGTTCAGGGTTGGGGGACTGTACTTGAGCTCAGGGGTCAGGGATCAGGGTTGGGGGACAATACTTGGGGTCAGAGTTCAGGGTTCAGGGTTGCGGGACTGTACTTGGGGTCAGGGTTCGGAATTCAGGGTTGGGGGACTGTACTTGGGTTCAGGGGTCAGGGTTCAGGGACTGTACTTGGGTCAGGGGTCAGGGTTCCATGTTGGGGGACTGTACTTGGGGTCAGGGTTCAGGGTTTAGGGTTGGGGGACTGTACTTGGAGTCAGGGTTCAGGATTCAGGGTTGGGGGACTGTACTTGGGGTCAGGGTTCGGGGTTCAGTGTTGGGGGACTGTACATGGGGTCAGGGTTCAGGGTTGGGGGGCTGTACTTGGGGTCAGGCGTCAGGGTTCAGGGTTGGGGGACTGTACTTGTGGTCAAGGTTAAGGGTTCAGGGTTGGGGGACTGTACTTGGGGTCGGTTCGGGGTTCAGTGTTGGGGGGCTGCACTTGGGGTCAGGGTTCGGGGTTCAGGGTTGGGGGACTGTACGTGGGTTCAGGGGTCAGGGTACAGGGATGGGGGACTGTACTTGGGTTAAGGGGTCAGGGTTCAGTGTTGGGGGACTGTACTCGTTGTCAGGGTTCGGGATTCAGGGTTGGGGGACTGAACTTGAGGTCAGGGTTCATGCTTCAGGGTTGGGGGACTGTACTTGGGGTCAGAGTTCAGGGTTCAGGGTTGGGGGACTGTACTTGGGGTCAGAGTTCAGGGTTCAGGTTTGGGGGACTGTACTTGGGGTCAGAGTTCAGGGTTCATCGTTGAGGGACGGTGCTTGGGGTCAGGGTTCAGTGTTGGGGGACTGTACTTGGGGTTCGGATTCAGTGTTGGGGGACTGTACTTGAGGTCAGGGTTCGGGGTTTAGTGTTGGGGGACTGTACTTGGGGTCAGGGTTCAGGGTTGGGGGACTGTACTTCGGGTCAGGGGTCAGGGTTGTGGACTGTACTTGGGGTCGAGTTCAGGGTTCAGGGTTGGGGACTGTACTTGGGGTCAGGGTTCAGGGTTGTGGGACTGTACGTGGGTTCAGAGTTCAGGGTTCAGGTTTGGGGGACTGTACTTGGGGTCAGAGTTCAGGGTTCATCGTTGAGGGACGGTGCTTGGGGTCAGGGTTCAGTGTTGGGGGACTGTACTTGGGGTTCGGATTCAGTGTTGGGGGACTGTACTTGAGGTCAGGGTTCGGGGTTTAGTGTTGGGGGACTGTACTTGGGGTCAGGGTTCAGGGTTGGGGGACTGTACTTGGGGTCAGGGGTCAGGGTTGGGGACTGTACTTGGGGTCGAGTTCAGGGTTCAGGGTTGGGGACTGTACTTGGGGTCAGGGGTCAGGGTTGGGGGACTGTACTTGGGGTCAGAGTTCAGGGTTGGGAACTGTACTTGGGGTCAGGGGTCAGGGTTCAGGGTTGGGGGACTGCACTTGGGGTCAGGGTTCGGGGTTCAGGGTTGGGGGACTGTACTTGGGGTCAGGGGTCAGGGTTCAGGGTTGGGGGACTGTACTTGGGGTCAGGGTTCAGGGTTGGGGACTGTACTTGGGGTGGAGTTCAGGGTTCAGGGTTGGGGACTGTACTTGGGGTCAGGGGTCAGGGTTGGGGACTGTACTTGGGGTCAGAGTTCAGGGTTCAGGATTGGGGACTGTAGTTGGGGTCAGGGGTCAGGTTTCAGGGTTGGGGGACTGTACTTGGGGTCAGGGTTCGGGGTTCAGGGTTGGGGGACTGTACTTGGGGTCAGGGGTCAGGGTTAGGGGACTGTACTTGGGGTCAGGGGTCATGGTTCAGGGTTGGGGGACTGTACTTGGGGTCAGGGTTCAGGGTCGGGGGACTGTACTTGGGATCAGGGTTCAGGGTTGGGGGACTGTACTTGGGGTCAGGGGTCAGGGATCAGGGTTGGGGGACTATACTTGGGGTCAGAGTTCAGGGTTCAGGGTTGCGGGACTGTACTTGGGGTCAGGGTTCGGAATTCAGGGTTGGGGGACTGTACTTGGGTTCAGGGGTCAGGGTTCAGGGACTGTACTTGGGGTCAGGGGTCAGGGTTTAGGGTTGGGGGACTGTACTTGGGGTCAGGGTTCAGGATTCAGGGTTGGGGGACTGTACTGGGGGTCAGGGGTCAGGGTTTAGGGTTGGGGGACTGTACTTGGGGTCAGGGTTCAGGGTTCAGGGTTGGGGGACTGTACTTGGGGTCAGGGTTCGGGGTTCAGTGTTGGGGGACTGTACTTGGGGTCAGGGTTCAGGATTTAGGGTTGGGGGACTGTACTTGGGTTCAGGGGTCAGGGTACAGGGATGGGGGACTGTACTTGGGTTAAGGGGTCAGGGTTCAGTGTTGGGAGACTGTACTCGTTGTCAGGGTTCGGGATTCAGTGTTGGGGGACTGAACGTGAGGTCAGGGTTCATGCTTCAGGGTTGGGGGACTGTACTTGGCGTCAGAGTTCAGGGTTCAGTGTTGGGGGACTGTACTTGGGGTCAGGGTTCAGGGTTGTGGGACTGTACTTGGGTTCAGAGTTCAGGGTTCAGGTTTGGGGAACTGTACTTGGAGTCAGTGTTCAGGGTTCGGGCTTCGGGGACTGTACTTGGGGTCAGGGTTCGGGGTTCAGGGTTGGAGGACTGTACTTGGGGTCAGAGTTCAGGTTTGGGGGGCTGTACTTGGGGTCAGGGTTCAGGGTTCAGGGTTGGGGGACTGTACTTGTGGTGTAGGTTCAGGGTTCAGGGTTGGGGGACTGTACTTGTGGTCAAGGTTCAGGGTTCAGGGTTGGGGGACTGTACTTGGGGTCAGGGTTCGGGGTTCAGTGTTGGGGGGCTGCACTTGGGGTCAGGGTTCGGGGTTCAGGGTTGGGGGACTGTACTTGGGTTCAGGGGTCAGGGTACAGGGATGGGGGACTGTACTTGGGTTAAGGGGTCAGGGTTCAGTGTTGGGGGACTGTACTCTTTGTCAGGGTTCGGGATTCAGGGTTGGGGGACTGTACTTGGGGTCAGGGTTCATGCTTCAGGGTTGGGGGACTGTACTTGGGGTCAGAGTTCAAGGTTGAGGGTTGGGGGACTGTACTTGGGGTCAGGGTTCAGGGTTGTGGGACTGTACTTGGGTTCAGAGTTCAGGGTTGAGGGTTGGGGGACTGTACTTGGGGTCAGGGTTCAGGGTTCAGGGTTGGAGGACTGTACTTGGGGTGAGTGTTGAGAGTTGGGGGACTGTACTTGGGGTCAGCCTTCAGGGGTGGGGGACTGTACTTGGGGTCAGGGGACAGTGTTCAGGGTTGAGGGACTGTACTTGGGTACAGTTTTTGGGGTTTAGGGTAAGGGGACTGTACTCGGGGTCAGGGTTCAGGGTTGAGGGTTGTGGGACTGTGCTTGGGATCAGGGTTCAGGGTTGAGGGACTGTACTTCGGGTCAGGGTTCAGTGTTGGGGGACTGTACTTGGGGTCAGGATTCAGTGTTGGGGGACTGTACTTGAGGTCAGTGTTCGGGGTTTAGTGTTGGGGGACTGTACTTGGGGTCAGGGGTCAGGGTTCAGGGCTGGGGGACTGTACTTGGGGTCAAGGCTCAGGGTTGGGGACTGTACTAGGGGTCGAGTTCAGGGTTCAGGGTTGGGGACTGTACTTGGGGTCAGGGGTCAGGGTTCAGGATTGGGGGACTGTGCTTGGGGTCAGGGTTCAGGGTTGTGGGACTGTACATGGGGTCAGGGTTCGGGGTTCAGGGTTGGGGGACTGTACTTGGGGTCAGGGATCAGGGTTGGGGGACTGTACTTGGGGTCAGGGGTCAGGATTGGGGGACGGTACTTTGGGTCAGTGTTCGGAGTTCAGGGCTGGAGGACTGTACTTGGGTTCAGGGGTCAGGGTTCAGGGTTTGGGTGACTGTACTTGGGGTCAGGGTTCGGGGTTCAGGGTTGGGGGACTGTACTTGGATTCTGGGTTCAGGGTTGGGGGACTGTACTTGGGGTCAGGATACAGGGTTCGGGGACTGTACTTGAGGTCAGGGTTCGGGGTTCAGGGTTGGGGGACTGTACTTGGGGTCAGGGGTCAGGGTTCAGGTTTGGGGGACTGTACTTGGGGTCAGGGTTCAGGGTTGGGGACTGTACTTGGGGTCAGAGTTCAGGGTTCAGGGTTGGGGGACTTAACTTGGGGTCAGGGTTCAGAGTTGGGGGACTGCACTTGGGGTCAGAGTTCAGGGTTGGGGGACTGTACTTGGGGTCAGGGGTCAGGGTTGGGGACTGTACTTGGGGTCGAGTTCAGGGTTCAGGGTTGGGGACTGTACTTGGGGTCAGGGGTCAGGGTTGGGGGACTGTACTTGGGGTCAGAGTTCAGGGTTGGGAACTGTACTTGGGGTCAGGGGTCAGGGTTCAGGGTTGGGGGACTGCACTTGGGGTCAGGGTTCGGGGTTCAGGGTTGGGGGACTGTACTTGGGGTCAGGGGTCAGGGTTCAGGGTTGGGGGACTGTACTTGGGGTCAGGGTTCAGGGTTGGGGACTGTACTTGGGGTGGAGTTCAGGGTTCAGGGTTGGGGACTGTACTTGGGGTCAGGGGTCAGGGTTGGGGACTGTACTTGGGGTCAGAGTTCAGGGTTCAGGATTGGGGACTGTAGTTGGGGTCAGGGGTCAGGTTTCAGGGTTGGGGGACTGTACTTGGGGTCAGGGTTCGGGGTTCAGTGTTGGGGGACTGTACTTGGGGTCAGGGGTCAGGGTTAGGGGACTGTACTTGGGGTCAGGGGTCATGGTTCAGGGTTGGGGGACTGTACTTGGGGTCAGGGTTCAGGGTCGGGGGACTGTACTTGGGATCAGGGTTCAGGGTTGGGGGACTGTACTTGGGGTCAGGGGTCAGGGATCAGGGTTGGGGGACTATACTTGGGGTCAGAGTTCAGGGTTCAGGGTTGCGGGACTGTACTTGGGGTCAGGGTTCGGAATTCAGGGTTGGGGGACTGTACTTGGGTTCAGGGGTCAGGGTTCAGGGACTGTACTTGGGGTCAGGGGTCAGGGTTTAGGGTTGGGGGACTGTACTTGGGGTCAGGGTTCAGGATTCAGGGTTGGGGGACTGTACTGGGGGTCAGGGGTCAGGGTTTAGGGTTGGGGGACTGTACTTGGGGTCAGGGTTCAGGGTTCAGGGTTGGGGGACTGTACTTGGGGTCAGGGTTCGGGGTTCAGTGTTGGGGGACTGTACTTGGGGTCAGGGTTCAGGATTTAGGGTTGGGGGACTGTACTTGGGTTCAGGGGTCAGGGTACAGGGATGGGGGACTGTACTTGGGTTAAGGGGTCAGGGTTCAGTGTTGGGAGACTGTACTCGTTGTCAGGGTTCGGGATTCAGTGTTGGGGGACTGAACGTGAGGTCAGGGTTCATGCTTCAGGGTTGGGGGACTGTACTTGGCGTCAGAGTTCAGGGTTCAGTGTTGGGGGACTGTACTTGGGGTCAGGGTTCAGGGTTGTGGGACTGTACTTGGGTTCAGAGTTCAGGGTTCAGGTTTGGGGGACTGTACTTGGAGTCAGTGTTCAGGGTTCGGGCTTCGGGGACTGTACTTGGGGTCAGGGTTCGGGGTTCAGGGTTGGAGGACTGTACTTGGGGTCAGAGTTCAGGTTTGGGGGGCTGTACTTGGGGTCAGGGTTCAGGGTTCAGGGTTGGGGGACTGTACTTGTGGTGTAGGTTCAGGGTTCAGGGTTGGGGGACTTTACTTGTGGTCAAGGTTCAGGGTTCAGGGTTGGGGGACTGTACTTGGGGTCAGGGTTCGGGGTTCAGTGTTGGGGGGCTGCACTTGGGGTCAGGGTTCGGGGTTCAGGGTTGGGGGACTGTACTTGGGTTCAGGGGTCAGGGTACAGGGATGGGGGACTGTACTTGGGTTAAGGGGTCAGGGTTCAGTGTTGGGGGACTGTACTCTTTGTCAGGGTTCGGGATTCAGGGTTGGGGGACTGTACTTGGGGTCAGGGTTCATGCTTCAGGGTTGGGGGACTGTACTTGGGGTCAGAGTTCAAGGTTGAGGGTTGGGGGACTGTACTTGGGGTCAGGGTTCAGGGTTGTGGGACTGTACTTGGGTTCAGAGTTCAGGGTTGAGGGTTGGGGGACTGTACTTGGGGTCAGGGTTCAGGGTTCAGGGTTGGAGGACTGTACTTGGGGTGAGTGTTGAGAGTTGGGGGACTGTACTTGGGGTCAGCCTTCAGGGGTGGGGGACTGTACTTGGGGTCAGGGGACAGTGTTCAGGGTTGGGGGACTGTACTTGGGTACAGTTTTTGGGGTTTAGGGTAAGGGGACTGTACTCGGGGTCAGGGTTCAGGGTTGAGGGTTGTGGGACTGTGCTTGGGATCAGGGTTCAGGGTTGAGGGACTGTACTTCGGGTCAGGGTTCAGTGTTGGGGGACTGTACTTGGGGTCAGGATTCAGTGTTGGGGGACTGTACTTGAGGTCAGTGTTCGGGGTTTAGTGTTGGGGGACTGTACTTGGGGTCAGGGGTCAGGGTTCAGGGCTGGGGGACTGTACTTGGGGTCAAGGTTCAGGGTTGGGGACTGTACTAGGGGTCGAGTTCAGGGTTCAGGGTTGGGGACTGTACTTGGGGTCAGGGGTCAGGGTTCAGGATTGGGGGACTGTGCTTGGGGTCAGGGTTCAGGGTTGTGGGACTGTACATGGGGTCAGGGTTCGGGGTTCAGGGTTGGGGGACTGTACTTGGGGTCAGGGATCAGGGTTGGGGGACTGTACTTGGGGTCAGGGGTCAGGATTGGGGGACGGTACTTTGGGTCAGTGTTCGGAGTTCAGGGCTGGAGGACTGTACTTGGGTTCAGGGGTCAGGGTTCAGGGTTTGGGTGACTGTACTTGGGGTCAGGGTTCGGGGTTCAGGGCTGGGGGACTGTACTTGGATTCTGGGTTCAGGGTTGGGGGACTGTACTTGGGGTCAGGATACAGGGTTCGGGGACTGTACTTGAGGTCAGGGTTCGGGGTTCAGGGTTGGGGGACTGTACTTGGGGTCAGGGGTCAGGGTTCAGGTTTGGGGGACTGTACTTGGGGTCAGGGTTCAGGGTTGGGGACTGTACTTGGGGTCAGAGTTCAGGTTTCAGGGTTGGGGGACTTAACTTGGGGTCAGGGTTCAGAGTTGGGGGACTGCACTTGGGGTCAGAGTTCAGGGTTGGGGCACTGTACTTGTGGTCAGAGTTCAGGGTTGGGGGACTGTACTTGGGGTCAGGGTTCAGGATTCAGGGTTGGGGGACTGTACTGGGGGTCAGGGGTCAGGGTTTAGGGTTGGGGGACTGTACTTGGGGTCAGGGTTCAGGGTTCAGGGTTGGGGGACTGTACTTGGGGTCAGGGTTCGGGGTTCAGTGTTGGGGGACTGTACTTGGGGTCAGGGTTCGGGGTTCAGGGTTGGGGGACTGTACTTGGGTTCAGGGGTCAGGGTACAGGGATGGGGGACTGTACTTGGGTTAAGGGGTCAGGGTTCAGTGTTGGGGGACTGTACTCGTTGTCAGGGTTCGGGATTCAGGGTTGGGGGACTGAACGTGAGGTCAGGGTTCATGCTTCAGGGTTGGGGGACTGTACTTGGCGTCAGAGTTCAGGGTTCAGTGTTGGGGGACTGTACTTGGGGTCAGGGTTCAGGGTTCAGGTTTGGGGGACTGTACTTGGAGTCAGCGTTCAGGGTTCGGGCTTCGGGGACTGTACTTGGGGTCAGGGTTCGGGGTTCAGGGTTGGGGGACTGTACTTGGGGTCAGAGTTCAGGGTTGGGGGGCTGTACTTGGGGTCAGGGTTCAGGGTTCAGGGTTGGGGGACTGTACTTGTGGTGTAGGTTCAGGGTTCAGGGTTGGGGGACTGTACTTGTGGTCAAGGTTCAGGGTTCAGGGTTGGGGGACTGTACTTGGGGTCAGGGTTCGGGGTTCAGTGTTGGGGGGCTGCACTTGGGGTCAGGGTTCGGGGTTCAGGGTTGGGGGACTGTACTTGGGTTCAGGGGTCAGGGTACAGGGATGGGGGACTGTACTTGGGTTAAGGGGTCAGGGTTCAGTGTTGGGGGACTGTACTCTTTGTCAGGGTTCGGGATTCAGGGTTGGGGGACTGAACTTGGGGTCAGGGTTCATGCTTCAGGGTTGGGGGACTGTACTTGGGGTCAGAGTTCAGGGTTGAGGGTTGGGGGACTGTACTTGGCGTCAGGGTTCAGGGTTGTGGGACTGTACTTGGGTTCAGAGTTCAGGGTTGAGGGTTGGGGGACTGTACTTGGGGTGAGTGTTGAGAGTTGGGGGACTGTACTTGGGGTCAGCCTTCAGGGGTGGGGGACTGTACTTGGGGTCAGGGGACAGTGTTCAGGGTTGGTGGACTGTACTTGGGTTCAGTTTTTGGGGTTCAGGGTAAGGGGACTGTACTCGGGGTCAGGGTTCAGGGTTGAGGGTTGTGGGACTGTGCTTGGGATCAGGGTTCAGGGTTGAGGGACTGTACTTCGGGTCAGGGTTCAGTGTTGGGGGACTGTACTTGGGGTCAGGATTCAGTGTTGGGGGACTGTACTTGAGGTCAGTGTTCGGGGTTTAGTGTTGGGGGACTGTACTTGGGGTCAGGGGTCAGGGTTCAGGGCTGGGGGACTGTACTTGGGGTCAGGGTTCAGGGTTGGGGACTGTACTTGGGGTCGAGTTCAGGGTTCAGGGTTGGGGACTGTACTTGGGGTCAGGGGTCAAGGTTCAGGGTTGGGGGACTGTACTTGGGGTCAGAGTTCAGGGTTAAGGTTGGGGACTGTACTTGGGGTCAGGGGTCAGGGTTCAGGGTTGGGGGACTGTGCTTGGGGTCAGGGTTCAGGGTTGTGGGACTGTACATGGGGTCAGGGTTCGGGGTTCAGGGTTGGGGGACTGTACTTGGGGTCAGGGATCAGGGTTGGGGGACTGTACTTGGGGTCAGGGGTCAGGATTGGGGGACGGTACTTTGGGTCAGTGTTCGGAGTTCAGGGCTAGAGGACTGTACTTGGGTTCAGGGGTCAGGGTTCAGGGTTTGGGGGACTGCACTTGGGGTCAGGGTTCGGGGTTCAGGGCTGGGGGACTGTACTTGGATTCTGGGTTCAGGGTTGGGGGACTGTACTTGGGGTCAGGATACATGGTTGGGGGACTGTACTTGAGGTCAGGGTTCGGGGTTCAGGGTTGGGGGACTGTACTTGGGGTCAGGGGTCAGGGTTCAGGTTTGGGGGACTGTACTTGGGGTCAGGGTTCAGGGTTGGGGACTGTACTTGGGGTCAGAGTTCAGGGTTCAGGGTTGGGGGACTTAACTTGGGGTCAGGGTTCAGAGTTGGGGGACTGCACTTGGGGTCAGAGTTCAGGGTTGGGGGACTGTACTTGTGGCCAGAGTTCAGGGTTGGGGGACTGTACTTGGGGTCAGCGGTCAGGGTTCAGGGTTAGGGGACTGTACTTGGGGTCAGAGTTCAGGCTTCAGGGTTGGGGACTGTACTTGGGGTCAGGGGTCATGGTTCAGGGTTGGGGGACTGTACTTGGGGTCAGGGGTCAGGGTTGGGGGACTGTACTTGGGGTCAGGGTTCAGGGTCGGGAGACTGTACTTGGGGTCAGGGTTCAGGGTTGGGGGACTGTACTTGGGGTCAGGGGTCAGGGATCAGGGTTGGGGGACAATACTTGGGGTCAGAGTTCAGGGTTCAGGGTTGCGGGACTGTACCTGGGGTCAGGGTTCGGAATTCAGGGTTGGGGGACTGTACTTGGGTTCAGGGGTCAGGGTTCAGGGACTGTACTTGGGTCAGGGGTCAGGATTTAGGATTGGGGGACTGTACTTGGGGTCAGGGGTCAGGATTCAGTGTTGGGGGACTGTACTTGGGGTCAGGGGTCAGGGTTTAGGGTTGGAGGACTGTACTTGGTGTCAGGGTTCAGGATTCAGGGTTGGGGGACTGTACTTGGGGTCAGGGTTCGGGGTTCAGTGTTGGGGGACTGTACTTGGGGTCAGGGTTCAGGGTTCAGGCTTGGGGGACGGTACTTGGGGTAAGGGTTCAGGGTTGGGGGGCTGTAATTGGGGTCAGGGGTCAGGGTTCAGGGTTGGGGGGCTGCACTTGGTGTCAGTGTTCGGGGTTCAGGGTTGAGGGACTGAAGTCAGCGTCAGGATTCAGGATTGGGGGACTGTACTTGGGGTCAGAGTTCAGGGTTCATCGTTGAGGGACTGTGCTTGGGATCAGGGTTCAGTGTTGGGGGACTGTACTTGGGGTTAGGATTCAGTGTTGGGGACTGTACTTGGGGTCGAGTTCAGGGTTCAGGGTTGGGGACTGTACTTGGGGTCAGGGGTCAGGGTTCAGGTTTGGGGACTGTACTTGGGGTCAGAGTGCAGGGTTCAGGGTTGGGGACTGTACTTGGGGTCAGGGGTCAGGGTTCAGGGTTGGGGGACTGTACTTGGGGTCAGGGGTCAGGGTTCAGGGTTGGGGGACTGTACTTGGGTTCATGGTTCAGGGTTGGGGACTGTACTTGGGTTCATGGTTCAGGGTTGGGGACTGTACTTGGGGTCAGGGTTCAGGGTTGGGGGACTGTACTTGGGGTCAGAGTGCAGGGTTCAGGGTTGGGGACTGTACTTGGGGTCAGGGGTCAGGGTTCGGGTTGGGGGACTGTACTTGGGGTCAGGGTTCGGGGTTCAGGGTTGGGGGACTGTACTTGGGGTCAGGGATCAGGGTTCAGGGTTGGGGGACTGTGCTTGGGGTCAGGGTCCAGGGTTGTGGGACTGTACATGGGGTCAGGGTTCGGGGTTCAGGGTTGGGGGACTGTACTTGGGGTCAGGGGTCAGGGTTCAGAGTTAGGGGACTGTACTTGGGGTCAGGGGTCAGGGTTGGGGGACTGTACTTGGGGTCAGGGTTCAGGGTCGGGGGACTGTACTTGGGGTCAGGGTTCAGGGTTGGGGGACTGTACTTGGGGTCAGGGGTCAGGGTTCAGGGTTGCGGGACTGTACTTGGGGTCAGGAGTCAGGGTTTCAGGTTGGGGGACTGTACTTGGGGTCAGGGTTCAGGGATGGGGGACTGTACTTGGGGTCAGGGTTCAGGGTGTGGGACTGTACTTGGGTCAGGGTTCGGGGTTCAGTGTTGGGGGGCTGTACTTGGGGTCAGGGTTCGGCGTTCAGGGTTGGGGGACTGTACTTGGGTTCAGGGGTCAGGGTACAGGGATGGGGGACTGTACTTGGGTTCAGAGTTCAGGGTTCAGGTTTGGGGGACTGTACTTATAGTCAGTGTTCAGGGTTCGGGCTTCGGGGACTGTACTTGGGGTCAGGGTTCGGGGTTCAGGGTTGGGGGACTGTACTTGGGGTCAGGGTTCAGGGTTGGGGGACAGTACTTGTGGTGTAGGTTCAGGGTTCAGGGTTGGGGGACTGTACTTGGCATCAGGGTTCGGGGTTCAGTGTTGGGGGACTGCACTTGGGGTCAGGGTTCGGGGTTCAGGGTTGGGGGACTGTACTTGGGTTCAGGGTTCAGGGCTGGGGGACTGTACTTGGGTTAAGGGGTCAGGGTTCAGTGTTGGGGGACTACTTGGGGTCAGGGTTCAGGGTTGGGGGCCTGTACGTGGGGTCAGGGTTCAGGGTTGGGGAACTGTACTTGGGGTCAGGGTTCAGGGTTGGGGGACTATACTCGGGGTCAGGGTTCGGGATTCAGGGTTTGGGGACTGTACTTGGGGTCAGAGTTCATGGTTCAGGGTTGGGGGACTGTACTTGGGGTCAGGGTTCAGGGTTGGGGGACTGTACTTGGGGTCAGGGTTCAGGGTTCAGGGTTGGGGGACTGTACTTGGGGTCAGTGTTCAGAGTTGGGTGACTGTACTTGGGGTCAGCGTTCAGGGTTGAGGGACTGTACATGGGGTCAGGGGTCAGTGTTCAGGGTTGGGGGTCTGTACTTGGGTTCAGTTTTCGGGGTTCAGGGTAAGGGGACTGTACTCGGGGTCAGGGTTCAGGGTTGGGGGACTGTACTTGGGGTCAGGGTTCAGGGTTGGAGGACTGTACTTGGGGTCAGGGTCCAGGATTCAGGGTTGGGGGACTGTACTTGGGGTCAGGGGTCAGGGTTTAGGGTTGGGGGACTGTACTTGGGGTCAGGGTTCAGGATTCAGGGTTGGGGGACTGTACTTGGGGTCAGGGTTCGGGGTTCAGTGTTGGGGGACTGTACTTGGGGTCAGGGGACAGGGTTCTGGGTTGGGGGACTGTATTCACCGTCAGGGTTCAGGGTTGGGGGACTGTACTTGGGGTCAGGGTTCAGTGTTGGGGGACTGTACTTGGGGTCACAGTTCAGGGTTCATGGTTGGGGACTGTACTTGGGGTCAGGGGTCATGGTTCAGGGTTGGGGGACTGTACTTTGGGTCAGGGATCGGGGTTCAGGTTTGCAGGACTGTACTTGGGGTCAGGGTTCAGGGTTGGGGGACTGTACTTGGGGTCAGGGTTCGGTGTTGGGGGACTGTACTTGGGGTCAGGGTTCAGGGTTGGGGGACTGTACTTGGGGTCAGGGGTCAGGGATCAGGGTTGGGGGACTGTACTTGGGTTCAGGGTTCGGAGTGCAGGGTTGGGGGACTGTACTTGGGTTCAGGGGTCAGGGTTCAGGGACTGTAGTTGGGGTCAGGGGTCAGGGTTTAGGGTTGCGGGACTGTACTTGGGGTCAGGGTTCGGAATTCAGGGTTGGGGGACTGTACTTGGGTTCAGGGGTCAGGGTTCAGGGACTGTACTTGGGTCAGGGGTCAGGGTTTAGGGTTGGGGGACTGTACATGGGGTCAG
Organism: Carcharhinus amblyrhynchos; assembly: GCF_965287045.1. NCBI lineage: Eukaryota > Metazoa > Chordata > Chondrichthyes > Carcharhiniformes > Carcharhinidae > Carcharhinus > Carcharhinus amblyrhynchos. The sequence continues at coordinate 58,358 of NW_027650042.1, read as the reverse complement.
GGGTCAGGATTCAGTGTTGGGGGACTGTACTTGGGGTCAGGGGTCAGGGTTTAGGGTTGGGGGACTGTACTTGGGGTCAGGGTTCAGGATTCAGGGTTGGGGGACTGTACTTGGGGTCAGGGTTCGGGGTTCAGAGTTGGGGAACTGTACTTGGGGTCAGGGTTCAGCGTTGGGGGGCTGTACTTGGGGTCAGGGGTCAGGGTTCAGGGTTGGGGGGCTGCACTTGGTGCCAGTGTTCGGGGTTCAGGGTTGGGGGACTGTACGTGGGTTCAGGGGTCAGGGTACAGGGATGGGGGACTGTACTTGGGTTAAGGGGTCAGGGTTCAGTGTTGGGGGACTGTACTCGTTGTCAGGGTTCGGGATTCAGGGTTGGGGGACTGTACTTGGGATCAGGGTTCAGGGTTGAGGGACTGACGTCGGCGTCAGGATTCAGGATTGGGGGACTGTACTTGGGGTCAGAGTTCAGGGTTCATCGTTGAGGGACTGTGCTTGGGGTCAGGGTTCAGTGTTGGGGGACTGTACTTGGGGTTACGATTCAGTGTTGGGGGACTGTACTTGAGGTCAGGGTTCGGGGTTTAGTGTTGGGGGGCTGTACTTGGGGTCAGGGTTCAGGGTTGGGGCACTGTACTTGGGGTCAGGGTTCAGGGTTGGGGACTGTACTTGGGGTCGAGTTCAGGGTTCAGGGTTGGGGACTGTACATGGGGTCAGGGGTCAGGGTTCAGGGTTGGGGGACTGTACTTGGGGTCAGGGTTCAGGGTTCAGGGTTGGGGGACTGTACTTGGGGTCAGGGATCAGGGTTCAGGGTTGGGGGACTGTGCTTGGGGTCAGGGTCCAGGGTTCAGGGTTGGGGGACTGTACTTGGGGTCAGGGATCAGGGTTCAGGGTTGGGGGACTGTACATGGGGTCAGGGTTCGGGGTTCAGGGTTGGGGGACTGTACTTGGGGTCAGGGTTCAGGGTTCAGGGTTGGGGGACTGTACTTGGGGTCAGGGATCAGGGTTCAGGGTTGGGGGACTGTACATGGGGTCAGGGTTCGGGGTTCAGGGTTGGGGGACTGTACTTGGGGTCAGGGGTCAGGGTTCAGGGTTAGGGGACTGTACTTGGGGTCAGGGTTGGGGAACTGTACTTGGGGTCAGGGTTCAGGGTCGGGGGACTGTACTTGGGGTCAGGGTTCAGGGTTGGGGGACTGTACTTGGGGTCAGGGTTCAGGGTTGCGGGACTGTACTTGGGGTCAGGGTTCGGAATTCAGGGTTGGGGGACTGTACTTGGGTTCAGGGGTCAGGGTTCAGGGACTGTACTTGGGGTCAGGGGTCAGGGTTTAGGGTTGGGGGACTGTACTTGGGGTCAGGGTTCAGGATTCAGGGTTGGGGGACTGTACTTGGGGTCAGGGTTCAGGGTTTAGGGTTGGGGGACTGTACTTGGGGTCAGGGTTCGGGGTTCAGTGTTGGGGGGCTGTACTTGGGGTCAGGGTTCGGGGTTCAGGGTTGGGGGACTGTACTTGGGTTCAGGGGTCAGGGTTCAGTGTTGGGGGACTGTACTCGTTGTCAGGGTTCGGGATTCAGGGTTGGGGGACTGAACTTTTGGTCAGGGTTCATGCTTCAGGGTTGGGGGACTGTACTTGGCGTCAGAGTTCAGGGTTCAGGGTTGGGGGACTGTACTTGGGGTCAGGGTTCAGGGTTGTGGGACTGTACTTGGGTTCAGAGTTCAGGGTTCAGGTTTGGGGGACTGTACTTGGAGTCAGTGTTCAGGGTTCGGGCTTCGGGGACTGTACTTGGGGTCAGGGTTCAGGGTTGGGGGACTGTACTTGGGGTCAGAGTTCAGGGTTGGGGGGCTGTACTTGGGGCCAGGGTTCAGGGTTGGGGGACAGTACTTGTGGTGTAGGTTCAGGGTTCAGGGTTGGGGGACTGTACTTGGGGTCAGGGTTCGGGGTTCAGTGTTGGGGGACTGCACTTGGGGTCAGGGTTCGGGGTTCAGGGTTGGGGGACTGTACTTGGGTTCAGGGTTCAGGGTTGGGGGACTGTACTTGGGTTAAGGGGTCAGGGTTCAGTGTTGGGGGACTATACTCGGGGTCAGGGTTCAGGATTCAGGGTTTGGGGACTGTACTTGGGGTCAGAGTTCATGATTCAGGGTTGGGGGACTGTACTTGGGGTCAGGGTTCAGGGTTGGGGGACTGTACTTGGGGTCAGGGTTCAGGGTTGGGGGACTGTACTTGGGGTCAGTGTTCAGAGTTGGGTGACTGTACTTGGGGTCAGCGTTCAGGGTTGGGGGACTGTACTTGGGGTCAGGGGTCAGTGTTCAGGGTTGGGGGTCTGTACTTGGGTTCAGTTTTCGGGGTTCAGGGTAAGGGGACTGTACTCGGGGTCAGGGTTCAGGGTTGGGGGACTGTACTTGGGGTCAGGGTTCAGGGTTGGGGGACTGTACTTGGGGTCAGGGTCCAGGATTCAGGGTTGGGGGACTGTACTTGGGGTCAGGGGTCAGGGTTCTGGGTAGGGGGACTGTATTCAGCGTCAGGGTTCAGGGTTGGGGGACTGTACTTGGGGTCAGAGTTCAGGGTTCATGGTTGGGGACTGCACTTGGGGTCAGGGGTCATGGTTCAGAGTTGGGGGAGTGTACTTTGGGTCAGGGATCGGGGTTCAGGTTTGGGGGACTGTACTTGGGGTCAGGGGTCAGGGACTGTTCTTGGGGTCAGGGTTCAGGGTTGGGGGACTGTAATTGGGGTCAGGGTTCAGGGTTGGGGGACTGTACTTGGGGTCACGGTTCGTGGTTCAGGGTTGGGGGGCTGTACTTGGGGTCAGGGTTCAGGGTTGGGGGTTTGTACTTGGGGTCAGAGTTCAGGGTTGAGGGAGTGTACTTGGGGTCAGAATTCAGGTTTGGGGGACTGTAGTTGTGGTCAGGGTTCGGGGTTCAGGGTTGGGGGACTGTACATGGGGTCAGAGTTCAGGGTTCAGGGTTGGGGGAGTGTACTTGGGGTCAGAGATCAGGGTTGGGGGACTTTACTTGGGGTCAGGGTTCGGGGTTCAGGGTTGGGGGACTGTACTTGGGGTCAGGGTTCGAGTTTCAGGTTTGGGGGACTGTACTCGGGGTCAGGGTTCAGGTTTGGGGGACTGTACTTGGGGTCAGGGTTCAGGGTTGAGGGACTGTACTTGGGGTCAGGGTTCAGTGTTGGGGGACTGTACTTGGGGTCAGGGTTCAGTGTTGGGGGACTGTACTCGGGGTCAGAGTTCAGGTTTCAGGGTTGGGGGATTGTACTTGGGGTCAGGGTTCGGGGTTGGCGGACTGTACTTGGGGTCAGGGTTCAGGGTTGGGGGACAGTACTTGGGGTCAGGGTTCAGGGTTGGGGGAAAGTACTTGGGGTCAGAGTTCGGAGTTCAGGGTTGGGGGACTGTACTTGGGGTCAGAGTTCAGGGTTGAGGGACTGTACTTGGGGTCAGGGCTCAATGTTGGGGGACTGTACTTGGGGACAGTGTTCAGGGTTGGGGGACTGTACTTGGGGTCAGGGTTCAGGGTTGGGGGACTGTACTTGGGGTCAGGGTTCAGGGTTGGGGGACAGTACTTGGGGTCAGGGTTCAGGGTTGGGGGAAAGTACTTGGGGTCAGAGTTCGGAGTTCAGGGTTGGGGGACTGTACTTGGGGACAGTGTTCAGGGTTGAGGGACTGTACTTGGGGTCAGGGTTCAGGGTTGGGGGACTGTACTTGGGGTCAGGGTTCGGGGTTCAGGGTTGGGGGACTGCACTTGGGGTCAGGGTTCAGGGTTGAGGGACTGTACTTCGGGTCAGGGTTCAGTGTTGCCGACTGTACTTGGGGTCAGGTTTCAGTGTTGGGGGAACTGTACTCAGGGTCAGAGTTCAGGGTTCAGGGTTGGGGGACTGTACTTGGGATCAGGGTTCGGGGTTCAGGGTTGGGGGACTGTACTTGGGGTCAGGGTTCAGTGTTGGGGGACTGTACTCGGGGTCAGAGTTCAGGTTTCAGGGTTGGGGGATTGTACTTGGGGTCAGGGTTCGGGGTTGGGGGACTGTACTTGGGGTCAGGGGTCGGGGTTCAGGGTTGGGGGACTTTACTTGGGGTCAGGGTTCAAGGTTGGGGGACTGTACTTGGGGTCAGGGTTCAGGGTTGGGGGACTGTACTTGTGGTCAGGGGTCAGGGTTCAGGGTTGGGGGACAGTACTTGGGGTCAGAGTTCAGGTTTGGGGGACTGTAGTTGGGGTCAGGGTTCGAGGTCCAGGGTTGAGGGACTGTACTTGGGGTCAGGGTTCAGGGTTGGGGGACTGTACTTGGGGTCAGAGTTCAGGGTTCAGGATTGGGGGATAGTACTTGGGGCCAGAGTTCAGGGTTTTAGGGTTGGGGGACTGTACTTGGGGTCAGGGTTTGGGGTTCAGGGTTGGGGGACCGTAGTTGGGGTCAGGGTCCAGGTTTGAGGGACTGTACTTGGGGTCAGAGTTCAGGGTTCAGGGTTGGGAGAGTGTACTTGGGGTCAGAGATCAGGGTTGGGGGACTTTACTTGGGGTCAGGGTTCGGGGTTCAGGGTTGGGGGTCTGTACTTGGGGTCAGGGTTCGAGGTTCAGGTTTGGGGGACTGTAGTTGGGGTCAGTGTTTGGGGTTCAGGGTTGGGGGACTGTACTTGGGGTCAGGGTTCGAGGTTCAGGGTTCGGGGACTGTACTTGGGGTCAGGGTTCGGGGTTCAGGGTTGGGGGACTGTACTTGGGGTCAGGGTTCAGGGTTGGGGGAATGTACTTGGGGGAAGGGTTCAGTGTTGAGGGTTGGGGGACTGTACTTGGGGGTCAGGGGTCAGGGTTCAGGGTTGGGGGACTGTACTTGGGGTCAGAGTTCAGGGTTCAGGGCTGGGGGACTGTACTTGGGGTCAGGGGTCAGGTGTCAGGGTTGGGGGACTGCACTTGGTGTCAGGGGTCAGGGTTCAGGTTTGAGGGACTGTACTCGGGGTCCGAGTTCAGGGTTGGGGGACTGTACTTGGGGTCAGGGATCAGGGTTTAGGGTTGGGGGACTGTACTTGGGGTCAGGGTTCGGGGTTCAGGGTTGGGGGACTGTACTTGGGGTCAGGGGTCAGGGTACAGTGTTGGGGGACTGTACTTGGGGTCAGAGTTCAGGGTTCAGAGTTGGGGGACTGTACTTGGGGTCAGGGTTCGGCGTTCAGGGTTGGGGGACTGTACTAGGGGTCCGGGGTCAGGGTTCAGGGTTGGGGGACTGTACTTGGGGTCAGGGGTCAGGGTTGGGGAACTGTACTTGGGTTCAGGGTTCAGGGTTGGGGAATGTAGTTGGGGTCAGGGTTCGGGGTTCAGTGTTGGGGGACTGTACTTGGGGTCAGGGGTCAGGGTTCAGGGTTGGGGGACTGTACTTGGAGTCAGGGTTCGGGGTTCAGGGTTGGGGGACTGTACTTGGGGTCAGGGTTCAGGCTTGGGGGACTGTAATTGGGGTCAGGGTTCAGGGTTGGGGGACTGTACTTGGGGTCAGGGTTCGGGTTTCAGGATTGGGGGACTGTACTTGGGGTCAGGGGTCAGGGTTGGGGACTGTACTTGTGGTGAGGGTTCAGGGTTGGGCGACTGTACTTGGGGTCAGGGTTCAGTGTTGGGGGACTGTACTTGGGGTCAGGGTTCGGGTTTCAGGGTTGGGGGACTGTAGTTGGGGTCAGGGTTCAGTGTTGGGGACTGTACTTGGGATCAGGGTTCAGTGTTGGGGGACTGTACTCGGGGTCAGAGTTCAGGGTTCAGGGTTGGGGGACTGTACTTGGCGTCAGGGGTCAGGGTTCAGGGTTGGGGGGCTGTACTTGGGGTCAGGGTTCGGGGTTCAGGGTCGGGGACTGTACTTGGCGTCAGGGGTCAGGGATCAGGGTTGGGGGACTTTACTTGGGGTCAGGGTTCGGGGTTCAGGGTTGGGGGACTTTACTTGGGGTCAGGGTTCAGTGTTGGGGGACTGTACTTGGGGTCAGGGTTCAGTGTTGGGGGACTGTACTTGGGGTCAGGGTTCAGTGTTGGGGGACTGTACTCGGGGTCAGAGTTCAGGGTTCAGGGTTGGGGGACTGTATTTGGGGTCAGGGTTCGAGGTTCAGGGTTGGGGGACTGTACTTGGGGTCAGGGTTCGGGGTTCAGGTTCGGGGGACTGTTCTTGGGGTCAGGGGTCAGTGTTGGGGGACTGTACTCAGGGTCAAAGTTCAGGGTTCAGGGTTGGGGGACTGCACTTGGGGTCAGAGTTCAGTGTTCAGGGTTGGGGGGCTGTAGTCGGGGTCAGGGGTCAGGTTTCAGGGTTGGGGGACTGTACTTGGGGTCAGGGTTCAGGGTTGGGGGATTGTCCTTGGGGTCAGAGTTCAGGGTTCAGGGTTAGAACATAAGAACATAAGAAATAGGAGCAGGAGTAGGCCATCTAGCCCTTCGAGCCTGCCCCGCCATTCAATAAGATCATGGCTGATCTGTCGTGTCTCAGTTCCACTTTCCCGCCCTCTCCCCATAACCCTTAATCCCCTCTCTTATCAAAAACCCATCAACCCGCGTCTTAAACATATTTAGCGAGGCAGCCTCCACCACTTCAACGGGCAGAGAATTCCAGAGATTCACCACCCTTTGAGTGAAGAAGTTCCTCCTCAACTCCGTTCTAAACCGCCCCCCCTTTATCTTGAGGCTGTGCCCCCTCGTCCTACTGTCCTTTCTGAGCGGGAAGAGTCTCTCCACCTCTATCCTATCCATCCCATTCATCATCTTATACGTCTCAATGAGATCTCCCCTCATTCTTCTAAACTCTAACGAGTACAAGCCTAGTTTATTCAGCCTCTCCTCATAGTTCAACCCCCTCAACTCCAGTATCAGCCTAGTAAACCTCCTCTGCACTCCCTCCAAGGCCAAAATATCCTTGCGCAGGTGCGGCGCCCAAAACTGCACACAGTACTCCAGCTGCGGCCTCACCAATGCCCTATACAGCTGCAGCAAGACCTCCCTACTTTTATATTCAATCCCCCTCGCTATGAAGGCCAGCATCCCATTCGCCTTCCTGACCACCTGCTGCACCTGCAGGCTGGGTTTTTGCGACTCATGCACAAGGACCCCGAGGTCCCTCTGCACCGTCGCATGCTGCAGTTTTTCGCCCCGTAAGTAATAGTCCTTCCTACCATTATTCCTACCAAAGTGGACCACCTCGCACTTGCCAACATTAAATTCCATTTGCCATTTCCTGGCCCATTCGCCCAGCCTATCTAGATCCTTCTGCAGACTCTCCACACCCTCCGCACAATTTGCCGTTCCACCAATCTTGGTGTCATCAGCAAATTTCATAAGAACATAAGAACATAAGAACATAAGAAATAGGAGCAGGAGTAGGCCATCTAGCCCTTCGAGCCTGCCCTGCCATTCAATAAGATCATGGCTGATCTGTCGTGGCTCAGTTCCACTTTCCCGCCCTCTCCCCATAACCCTTAATCCCCTCTCTTATCAAAAACCCATCAACCCGCTTCTTAAAAATATTTAGCGAGGCAGCCTCCACCACTTCAACGGGCAGAGAATTCCAGAGATTCACCACCCTTTGAGTGAAGACGTTCCTCCTCAACTCCGTTCTAAACCGCCCCCCCTTTATCTTGAGGCTGTGCCCCCTAGTCCTACTGTCTTTTTTGAGCGGGAAGAGTCTTTCCACCTCTATCCTATCCATCCCATTCATCATCTTATACGTCTCAATGAGATCTCCCCTCATTCTTCTAAACTCTAACGAGTACAAGCCTAGTTTATTCAGCCTCTCCTCATAGCTCAACCCCCTCAACTCCGGTATCAGCCTAGTAAACCTCCTCTGCACTCCCTCCAAGGCCAAAATATCCTTGCGTAAGTACGGCGCCCAAAACTGCACACAGTACTCCAGCTGCGGCCTCACCAATGCCCTATACAGCTGCAGCAAGACCTCCCTACTTTTATATTCAATCCCCCTCGCTATGAAGGCCAGCATCCCATTCGCCTTCCTGACCACCTGCTGCACCTGCAGGCTGGGTTTTTGCGACTCATGCACAAGGACCCCGAGGTCCCTCTGCACCGTCGCCTGCTGCAGTTTTTCGCCACGTAAGTAATAGTCCTTCCTACCATTCTTCCTACCAAAGTGGACCACCTCACACTTGCCAACATTAAATTCCATTTGCCATTTCCTGGCCCATTCGCCCAGCCTATCTAGATCCTTCTGCAGACTCTCCACACCCTCCGCACAATTTGCCTTTCCCCCAATCTTGGTGTCATCAGCAAATTTCGACACCCTACACTCGGTTCCCTCCTCCAGATCATCTATATAAATGGTAAATAGCTGAGGCCCCAGCACCGACCCCTGGGGCACCCCACTAGTCACCAACCGCCAATCCGAATAGCACCCATTGACCCCCACTCTCTGCCTCCTATTTGACAACCAATCCTCTATCCACGCTAACACCCTACCCCCAACTCCATGTCCTCTGACCTTCTGCAGTAACCTCTTGTGAGGTACCTTATCAAACGCCTTCTGAAAATCCAGAAAGACCACATCCACCGGCTCTCCTCTATCCACCGCCCTAGACACATCCTCATAGAACTCCAGTAAATTTGTCAGACACGACTTCCCTTTAATGAAACCGTGTTGCGTCTGCCCTATCAAGCAATTCCCTTCAAGATGCCTCGCAATTTCCTCCTTAATGACGGATTCTAACATTTTACCTACCACAGACGTTAAACTAACCGGCCTGTAATTCCCCGCCTTTTGCCTGGCACCCTTCTTAAACAACGGCGTAACATTAGCCGTTTTCCAATCCTCCGGCACTTCCCCGGAATCCAGCGACGTCTGGAAAATAACCACCAAGGCATCCACTATCACCTCCGCCATTTCTTTCAGAACCCTCGGATGCATTCCATCCGGTCCTGGGGACTTGTCCACAATCAGCCCCTCCAGTCTGTCGCGCACCACCTCTCTAGTAACAGTAATGTCATTAAGACCCTCCAGTCCTACCACCTTTCCATCGCTAACACCCGGCAAATTATTCACGTCCTCCTCCGTGAAGACCGAAACAAAAAAGTTACTCAAGGCCTCAGCCATTTCCCCATCCCCTACCACTCAGTCCCCCTTCTCATCCTCTAAGGGTCCAACGTTCACCCTAGTCAGCCTCTTCCTTTTTATATATTTATAAAAACTCTTGCTATCCTTTTTTACATTAAGCGCTAGCCCAGCTTCATAGTTTCTCCTACCCTTCTTTATCATCTTCTTTGTCAATCTTTGTTGACATTTAAACCTCTCCCAATCCTCTTCTCGCTCACTACTCTTAGCTACTCTAAATGCCTCCGCTTTTAATTTAACACTTTCCTTCACCTCCTTCGTTATCCACGGCTTATTACCTCTCCTCCTACAGTCCTTTTTGACCATCGGAATAAATTTCTGCTGAGCACCAAGAAAGATCTCCTTAAAGATCCTCCACTGCTCCTCAGCAGACCTACCTTCCAACGCGCTCCCCCAGTCCACATTCGCCAATTCCTTTCTCATCCTACCGTACTCCCCTCTGTTCAAACAGAGGACGCGTGTCCGGGAACCCACTTTCTCCTCCTCCATCTGCACCAGAAACTCCACCATACAATGATCGCTCTCCCCAAGAGGATCCTTCACCGCAAGATCCCTAATTCTACCCGCCTCATTACATAACACCAGATCCAAGATAGCTCGCTCCCTCGTCGGCTCCAACACACACTGTTCAAGGAAACTATCCCGGCAGCATTCCAAGAACTCCTCCTCGAGCCCACTGCGTCCAACATGGGTCGACCAATCAATATGCAGATTGAAATCTCCCATAATTATCGCCGTCCCATTCCTGCACGCCGCACTTATTTGCGCGTTAACAGCCCGCCCCACCTCCAGATCATTATTCGGGGGCCTATAGACGACACCCACCAGCGTCTTCCTCCCTTTGCTGTTCCTAATCTCCACCCACAACGATTCCACGTTCTGCTCCTTGACTCCAATATCATCCCTTGCTACCACCCTGATGCTATCCTTGATCAGCAGAGCTACGCCCTCCCCATTTTTCCTCCCGCCTATCCTTCCTAAACACTTGATACCCCTGTACATTCAGCTCCCAGTCCCTGTCACCTTGCAGCCACGTCTCTGTAATGGCCACCAGATCATATCAATTTGTGCTGATCTGCGTCACCAGCTCATCCACTTTATTCCGAATGCTTCGTGCATTCAGATAAAGTGCCTTCATCCCAGCCTTCACCTGGACCCTATTTGCCGTAACGCCACCAACTATACTCACGCCCCCTACTCCCTCTATTATTGGGACATCCTCGGCCTCTTCCCTTACCTGTACCCTCTCCTTAACTTTAGACCTCGTAACATCACCTACCCTCGCACCCTCCCCCCCCCTAATTAGTTTAAAACCCTGTCTACAGTCCTCTTTACACGATTCGCCAGCACTCTGGTCCCAGCACGGTTCAGACCAACCCCATCCCACCCGAACAGGTCCCACCTACCCCAATACTGGTGCCAATGTCCCATAAATTCAAACCCATTCCTCCCACACCAATCCCTGAGCCACCCATTCACTTCCTTAATCCTATCAACCTTACGCCCGTCTACACTCGGTTCAGGCAGTAGCCCAGAGATAACCACCTTGTCGGTTCTACTTTCTAATTCCATTCCCAGCTTTTCATACTCCCTCCCCAGATCCTCAGTCTGCATTTTGCCTACGTCGTTGGCACCCACATGTACCACAACGACCGGATTCTCACCCTCCCACTCCAGGTTCCTCTGCAGCCCAGCTGCGACATCCCGGACCCGAGCACCAGGCAGACAACACACCCTTCTGTGCACTTTGTCATAGAACATAGAACATAGAACATAGAACATTACAGCGCGGAACAGGCCCTTCGGCCCACAATGTTGCGCCGACCAGTCTTATTTTTAAAAAAAAACATTGACCCACTAATCTAAACCACTCCTTTTTCGTCCATAAACCTATCCACCAATCTCTTAAACGCCCCCAAACTAGGCGCATTTACAACTGCAGCAGGCAGGGCATTCCAGTCCCTCACCACCCTCTGGGTAAAGAACCTGCCCCTGACATCCGTCCTATAACTACCCCCCCTTAATTTAAAGCCATGCCCCCTCGTGCTAGATTTCTCCATCCGAGGAAACAGGCTATCACCATCCACCCTATCTAAACCTCTAATCATCTTATATGTTTCTATAAGATCCCCTCTTAGCCGCCTTCTTTCCAGTGAAAACAACCCCAAATCCCTCAGTCTCTCCTCATAGGACCTCCCCTGCATACCAGGCAACATCCTGGTAAACCTCCTCTGCACCCTCTCCAAAGCCTCCACATCCTTCCTGTAATGTGGGGACCAGAACTGCACACAGTACTCCAAGTGCGGCCGCACCAGAGTTGTGTACAGTTGCAACATGACGCTGCGACTCCTAAATTCAATCCCCCTACCAATAAACGCCAAGACACCGTATGCCTTCTTAACAACCTTATCTACTTGATTCCCAACTTTCAGGGATCTATGTACACATACACCTAGATCCCTCTGCTCCTCCACTCTATTCAAAGTCCTCCCGTTAGCCCTATACTCAACACATCTGTTATTCCTACCGAAATGGATTACCTCACACTTCTCCGCATTAAACTCCATCCGCCACCTCGCGGCCCAGCTCTGCAACCTGTCCAAGTCACCCTGCAAACTTCGACACCCTTCCTCACAATCTACCACACCTCCGACTTTGGTGTCATCAGCAAACTTACTAATCCACCCAACTATACCCTCATCCAGATCATTAATAAAGATTACGAACAGCAGTGGCCCCAAAACAGATCCCTGAGGCACACCACTCGTAACCGAACTCCATGATGAATAATTACCATCAACCACCACCCTCTGTCTCCTATCTGCTAACCAATTCCTGATCCAAGTACCTAAATTACCACCAATCCCATACATCTGCATTTTCTGCAGAAGCATACCATGGTGAACCTTATCAAACGCCTTACTAAAATCCATATATACCACATCTACTGCCTTACCCCTATCCACCTCTTTGGTCACCTTCTCAAAGAACTCAATAAGGTTAGTAAGGCACGACCTTCCCGCTACAAAACCATGCTGACTATCTCTAATCAATTCATTACTCTCCAAATACCTATAAATCCTATCCCTAATAATTCTTTCTAAAACCTTGCCCACTACAGAAGTAAGACTCACTGGTCTATAATTCCCAGGGAAGTCTCTGCTCCCCTTCTTAAACAATGGGACAACATTCGCTGTCCTCCAATCATCCGGTACTATACCAGAGACCAACGACGACCTGAAGATCAGAGCCAGTGGCTCTGCAATCACCTCTCTTGCCTCCCATAGAATCCTAGGGTAAATCCCGTCAGGACCAGGGGACTTATCTATTTTCAACCCTTCTAGAATATCCAACACATCCTCTGTATCAACTACAATACTTTCTATTTTACACCCCTTCACCCCAGTGACCTCCTCAGCTACATTCATATCGTCCCGTGTGAACACCGAAGAGAAATAATGGTTCAATGCCTCTCCAATCTCTTCCGGTTCCACACACAACTTCCCCCTACTGTCTGTAACTGGCCCTAATCTTGCCCTGACCAACCTTCTGTTCTTGACATACCTATAGAACGCCTTAGGATTCTCCTTAATCCTATCAGCCAAAGTCATCTCATGCCCTCTTCTAGCCCTTCTTAACTCCCTCTTCAACTCCCTCCTAGCCAATCTAAAGCTTTCTACTGCACTACCCGAGCCCTCAAGCCTCATCCGAACATAAGCCTCCTTCTTCTTCCTAACCAACAAATCAACTTTTTTCGTGCACCACGGTTCCCTAGCCCTACCAATTCCTCCTTGCCTGACAGGGACATACCTATCACAGACCCACAGTAGCTGCTCCTTGAACAAACTCCACATTTCAGACGTTCCTAGTCCCTGTAATCTCCTAGTCCAACCAATGCTTCCTAATTCTCTCCTAATGGCCTCATAGTTACCCTTCCCCCAGCTAAAACTACTGACCTGAGGTTCATGCCTATCCCTTTCCATCACTAAGGTGAACGTAACCGAATTGTGGTCACTATCACCAAAAAGCACACCAACTTCCAAGTCTAGCACCTGGTCTGGCTCATTTCCCAGCACCAAGTCCAATATAGCCTCACCTCTAGTTGGCCTATCTACATATTGAGTTAAAAAACCTTCCTGCACACTTTGAACAAAAACTGACCCCTCTAACGAGCTAGAGCTATAGCTATTCCAATCAATGTTAGTAAAGTTAAAATCCCCCATAACAATTACCCTATTACTTTCACTCCTAACCAGGATCGTCTCTGCAATCCTTTCCTCAACCTCTCTAGAACTTTTTGGAGGTCTATAAAAGACTCCCAACAGGGTGACCTCTCCTCTCCTATTTCTAATTTCTGCCCATACTACCTCAACAGACAAATCCTCATTAAACTTCCTCTCTGACACTGTGATATAGTCCTTGACCAATAATGCTACTCCACCCCCCCTTCTACCTCCTTCTCTACTCCGACTAAAGCACTTGTACCCTGGCACCTGCAACATCCATTCCTGACCCTGCTCTATCCACGTCTCTGAAATGGCCACAACATCAAAGTCCCAGGTACTGGTCCACGCTGCAAGTTCATCCACCTTATTGCGAATACTCCTCGCGTTAAAGTATATACATTTCAAACCTCGCTCCGCCCCACCCTCACAATGCCGTGCAATGCCATCCTCTTCTATGCCCCCCTCACTTTCACCCCCTCTACCCAGGATCCCACCCCCCCTCTGAATCAGTTTAAACCACTCCGCATAGCCTTCACAAATTTACCCCCCAGGATATTTGTTCCCCTCTGGTTCAGATGTATACCATCACTCTTATAGAGATCCCATCTTCCCCAGAATGAGCCCCAATTGCTCAAGTAATTAAACCCCTCCCTCCTGCACCATCCCCTCAGCCACAAGTTCAAACTTTCCCTCTCCCTATTCCTCTCTAAACTATCCCGTGGCACAGGCAAGAGTCCAGAGATAACCACTCTGTTTGACTTGGCCTTTAGTTTCCATCCCAACTCCATGAAACTCTGCTTAATATCCCCTTCCCTTAGCCTCCCTATGTCATGTGTCCCCACATGAATTATAACTTGGGGTTGATCACCCTCTCCCCTAAGAGTCTTGAATATCCTCTCTGACACATCCCGGACCCCAGCCCCTGGTAGGCAACACACCAGCCCTGAATCCCTACCCTTACTACCAACTCTCCTATCCGTCCCTTTAACTGTAGAGTCCCCAATCACGAGGCCCAATCTCTTGCATCCCCTAGACACCTGAGCTTTTACAATAGGCTCACCCCCAGAGTCCTGCTCCCTCTGGCTATCCCCAGTTGATGCTTCCTCAACTGTAGCCTCCAGGACCGAAAACCTATTTTGGAGGGGAACAGCCCCAGGGGATTCATTGTGAACGAATAAAAATAAAAATAAAACGTTATTCATTGCACCCCATTGACAATGGCACCCCCTCTCCCCCTGATGAGCCTCAGTGTCTGTAGCTCAGAGGCCAGCTCATCTACCTTGAGCTGGAGCTCTTCCAGCAACCTGCACTTACTGCAGACATGGTCACTGGAAAGGACCCTGGGGTCCACCAGTTCCCACATCATACATTGTGACAAAGGACAGTGTCAATACCCTTCACCCCACTATCCCCAATCACTACTACGTTCCTTTTCCCCTTCTCTTTGCCTATGTCCTGCTGCATCACTGTACTGTGTGCAGTTTGCTCACCAACCTCACCTCCCTCGTCCTCTTCCAGACTGGAAGCAAGAACCTCAAACCCGTTATGCAGCTTGAGAGGCTGAGGCCTCCTCTCCCCACCCTCCTTCCTCCTCTCCCCACCCCCCTTCCTCCTCTCCCCACCCCTCTTCCTCCTCCCAGCAGCCCCCTCTTGTCCCTGACCCTTAGAGTTAGCCAGTCTAGGGGGGATGGATGTCACTTGCACCCCATTGACAATGGCACCCCCTCTCCCCCTGATGAGTCTCAGTGTCTGTAGCTCAGAGGCCAGCTCATCTACCTTGAGCTGGAGCTCTTCCAGCAACCTGCACTTACTGCAGACATGGTCACTGGAAAGGACCCTGGGGTCCACCAGTTCCCACATCATTCATTGTGACAAAGGACAGTGTCAATACCCTTCACCCCACTATCCCCAATCACTACTACGTTCCTTTTCCCCTTCTCTTTGCCTATGTCCTGCTGCATCACTGTACTGTGTGCAGTTTGCTCACCAACCTCACCTCCCTCGTCCTCTTCCAGACTGGAAGCAAGAACCTCAAACCCGTTATGCAGCTTGAGAGGCTGAGGCCTCCTCTCCCCACCCTCCTTCCTCCTCTCCCCACCCCCCTTCCTCCTCTCCCCACCCCTCTTCCTCCTCCCAGCAGCCCCCTCTTGTCCCTGACCCTTAGAGTTAGCCAGTCTAGGGGGGATGGATGTCACTTGCACCCCATTGACAATGGCACCCCCTCTCCCCCTGATGAGCCTCAGTGTCTGTAGCTCAGAGGCCAGCTCATCTACCTTGAGCTGGAGCTCTTCCAGCAACCTGCACTTACTGCAGACATGGTCACTGGAAAGGACCCTGGGGTCCACCAGTTCCCACATCATACAGAAACAACACATCACATGCCCCTCCATTATTCACTGTAGTAGTTTTGAAAATTTCCACACGAACTCACCTGGCCCTTTTTCTCTCCAGCCCTTTTGATATTAAGCCCTAGTAGCTCACTCTGCTTCCCCCTCACTCCGCTGCCTGCTCAGACGCTGCCCGCTGTCTACACCAGGCCTCCTTTTAAACCTGGCGCTGATTTAAAGCTTGCTGGGCCACAACTCCTTCTAACCACTCCCTCAAAATTCTTAAAGCAGTAAATACAATAAATGATTTAAACAGTTCTACAAAGAACAAAGTGCTTTAAACTTATTTAAACAGGTTTTTAACAGGTAAAATCTTATCTCTCTCTCTGCTCCTTCACTCGTCTGCTCTAGCAAACAATGGAAGGCTTCACCGTGTGACCACCTGATAATTAAAGCCTGCTCCCCCACAACTCCCTTCTAACCACTCCCTCAGAATTCTTAATTTCAGATCAGACTTCATTTTGGGTGGAGTGATCTTCCCATGAGCAACTCTGCTGGGACTATTCCAGTTGTTGAAGAGGAGAGGGGTGAGGGTGGAGGGTGTCATCCTGTACTCGAAGATGAATCTGGATGATTTGGTGTCCAGGCTGTGGGCTGGTTTTTTGAACCTGATTTTACTGTTTGGGCCTCTCTTTCTGCCAGGCCATAAGATGATGGGTAACATGGCACTGTCCTAACATGTTAAATTCTGTTCAATTTCATATAATGCACAAATTCCTGACTGATGAAGGGTGGTCCATTTTCAGAAGCCAACACCCGTAGGATCCCGGGTGTGAAGAAAGAGGCGTGAAGTTTCTCCTCTCTTGCCGTTGTGTTTGATTAAGTCACCCTGTATATGGCCATTCATTTTGTATCAGCATCTACCATTACCAGCAGCATTGACTCCATCAGCAGACAGTCAGTGTTCATTGCCGACCATATCTACAGCCGTCCTGGTCATTCCCAAGAGTAAAAGGTAGTGATTGGTGATAGTTCTGCCCTTGTTGATATTACCAACACTGACCCACGAGCAAATGTCTGTATCCATACCTGGCCACCAGACATGGGAACTGGGAGGATCTTCAGTTTGCCACTCCTGGGTGGCCATGGTAACGTTCAGCCAGGATGGGATGGTGAAGCTGGCTCAGGATGACACTCCTGAACCCCAGAGGAGTGTGTCCTCTTCCCCAGCCAGCTGCTCTCTGCCTCTCCAATATGGGTGTAATTCAGGCTATAACGGCCTTTTGGATTCCCCCATCTCCACTCGCTGCTTCCATTCATTCAGGAATGGGTAACGTTTCCTCCACAGCCGAATATTATTGGCTGCCACTGGGAGAGTTTTGAAAAGTTGATGATTACTATCTCTTCCCTTGGGGATACGACAAGTGTCTGTTAATCAGAGCCAACTCAAGGCATCTGCCTTCGCGACTCGGCCTCCTGTTGCCCATGTTCAGAGGGCAATTAAGTGTCAACCACATTGCCATGTCCCTGGAGTCACATTTAGTCCTGACCATATAAGGATGACAGATGTCCTTCCCTGGAATATTCGGGAACCAGACCTGTTTTTTTTGGAAAATTGACAATGTTTTTCTGGTCACCAGCAGATTCTGAATTCCAGATATATTTATTCCAATTCACCATCTCCCAATGACAGGATTGGACCCAGGTGCCCAGAGCATTAGCTGAGTTTCTGTATTAATAATCTAGTGATAAAACCACTAGTCCATCACACCCATACGCTGCATGTACACACCCGGAGTTCTGGTAAACTGGACACACCATATTATACACATCTTCAGAGCTCCCAGATTGGACAGCATTAACTGCCTCAATCAGGGAGCTCAAATTCTAGTTAAGTCAACCTGATGGTTATCATTAAAGTAATTATGTCTGTCTCTTTCTGTCTTTCTTTACATCTTTCTCTCTCTTTGTCTCTCTTTCTCTGTGGCCTTTGCCACTCTCTATGCTTCTGTCTCACTGCCTCTGCCTCAGTTTCCCTCTCTCTACCCTCTTCCTCAGTCTCTCCTGCCACCTCTCAGCCTCTCACTGCTTCTCCTGCTTCGTCTCAATCTCCCTTTCCCTCTCCATCTCTGTCCCCATTTACTTGTCTGTCTGTCCTTTTCTCTCTCTCTCTACTTCACTCTGTCTTTTGCTCTTGCTGTGTCCATTGTACTCTTTCCCATTCACTCACATTCACTGTCTCTGTTATCTCTGTTTCTCTCTATCTCTGGCTATTTCCCTCTCCCTCACTTTTTGTCTCCAGTTTCCTCTTCGTCTCCCTCTCCTTCTTTTATTACATCCTTCAATCTGTCTTTCTTGTCTCTCTTTCTCATTCTGTGTATATCTCCCTCTGTTTTCCCCACTCTCTGTTCTTGTCCCTGTCGCTCTGTGAGAGTCTCTCTCTGTCTCTCTCTCTCTGACTATCTATTTCTTTCCCTGTACCTTTCAAACTCTGTTTGTGTAATTAACTCTCGCTCTCAATCTATTTCTCTTTAACACTCTCACTATTGCTAGCACTTGATTCGATCTCTCCCTCCATCTGTCACTCTTTCTGTCTCTGTGAGGTTGTTTGGCGATTTACAGTTTGAATGTCCAATAGGAAGAGTGAGTCATCTTGTGGTTGTAGTCTCCTCTCAGGGGAAATGAGTTGAAGAATTGCAGTAAGGGGATATTTCAGTAGATTTTTTAGCTGTTGCCTGAACTGAGTTTGTGTCACAGCATAAATGGCAGTATTTGTGCAGCAACTGAGGTGTTGCTGCATGAAGCCTAATTCCAGAAGAAAATAATCTAACCATACTGACTGGAAGCCCAACAATATATCCGACTCCATATTGAATAAACTATTAATATTAACCATAAGATGATGAAATTGGCTGAGACAACAAACAATAAAATGATGGATTTCCTTTGATTCTCCATCTCTAGGTCTCTGGTATTCTTCCCACTGCTGTGAGCCCGGAGTCTCCTCCGGGTTCTGCTGCCCACTAAAATGTGTCTGACAGTGAAAGCATTGAGTAGCAGAATCAGGATGAAGGGGACAGTCAGGGTTAGAATGTAGTGGATGAACTCAATTGTTCCCCAAACCGGAGATTTCACAACATCCAATGTGAAATTACAAAACCAGGGGTCATTCGTCAGCTGATATTCATTTAGTAACATAAAATACCAGAAACTGTTCTTTAAACAGCTCAGCGCCGTCACTGTTTCCAGAACCACAGCTGCCGATTTCTCACTGCAATATTTACTTTTCAGCTTGGGGCAGCAAATGGCCACAAATCGATCAAAGATGAAAGTGACGGTGAACCAGACAGAACAGTCAGTGGCTGCATAAAGCAGGACGGCGTGGATGTTACAGACAGGGAGCAACAGCATGAAATAAAACTCTTTCCAAAAAACAACGGGAATGTGTCTCAATATCAGGTCGAGGATAATGACCAGCAGATCCCCCACTGACATGGCCACCAGGTAACGAGTGACACATAACAGCGTCATGTTGCAACTGTACACAACTCTAGTGCGGCCGCACTTGGAGTATTGTGTGCAGTTCTGGTCCCCACATTACAGGAAGGACGTGGAGGCTTTGGAGAGGGTGCAGAGGAGGTTTACCAGGATGTTGCCTGGTATGGAGGGGAGGTCCTATGAGGAGAGACTGAGGGATTTGGGGTTGTTTTCGCTGGAAAGAAGGCGGCTAAGAGGGGATCTTATTGAAACATATAAGATGATTAGAGGTTTAGATAGGGTGGATAGTGATAGCCTTTTTCCTCGGATGGAGAAAGCTAGCACGAGGGGGCATGGCTTTAAATTAAGGGGGGGTAGTTATAGGACGGATGTCAGGGGTAGGTTCTTTACCCAGAGGGTGGTGAGGGATTGGAATGCCCTGCCTGCTGCAGTTGTAAATGCGCCTAGTTTGGGGGCGTTTAAGAGGTCTGTGGACAGGTTTATGGACGAAAAGGGATTGGTTTAGATTAGTGGGTCAGTGTTTTTTTTCAAAAAAACTGGTCGGCGCAACATTGTGGGCCGAAGGGCCTGTTCTGCGCTGTAATGTTCTATGTTCTAATGTTCTATTTAGACAGACCACAGTTTCTCCTCGTCAGTGTCAGAATTGTGATTATGTTCACTGTCAGGAAGGGAAATAAAGAATAAAATTAGACACGATTCAGGGAAAGAAGTTACCATTTAGACTGAGGATGGGTTGAAATTAAAAAAAAGTAAAATGACACATAAAATGACTTAAATTTTTTTTTAAACTGGTATGTCTTTTGCAGTGTGAGAAAGAGGAGCATCCGGAGGAAACCCACACAGACACGGGGAGAAGCTTCAAACTCCACACAGAGAGCAACCCAAGCCTGGAATTGAACCCAGGTCCCAGATGCTGTGAGTCAGCAGCGTTAACCACTGTATCACCATGCTGCTCTATGGCAGCGACACAATGGTATACCTTTGCGAGAGAGCTTTCTGGGGAGTCTACAACATTGACCCTCACTCAGCTACAAGTAAATAGCCCCTTTTCCTTGTGGGGGATTTGGAGGGTAAGAAGGCTGAGGGGGTAAACCCTGTAAAAAGTCTGACAACACCAGGTTTAAGTCCAACCGATTTATTTGATAGTAAACTCAAGTGTTGTCAGACTTTTTACTGTGTTTACCCTAGTCCAACGCCGGCATATCCACATAAGGAGTAAACCCTGACAGAAAAGATATCGTTGTCTCTCAGACAACTTACTGACAACCCCTGCAGCACAGCTGGTACCAAACAGTGCTAGACAATATTAATAGTTAGCAGAAGGAGATCCTGATGCTCAGAATCTCTATTATATTTATCCAGGACTGTACACAGGAGGAGACCACAGCATTGTGGCCATCGTTAGCACAGTAATTTCACATTCGATTGGCAAAGAACACAAGATAGCCAAGTTCCGCATGCATGAGGACGGCTTCAACCAGGATCTCGGGTTCACGTCACACTATCTGTAATCCCCATGACTTGCCTGGGCTTGAAAAATCTCACTAACTTCCTGGCTGGAGACAATACACATCTCTTTAACCTGTGCTTAACCCTCTCTCCGCTCACATTCAAGTCTTAAAGGTACAGACAACCTGTAAAGACTCACATTCCAATCATTATCTTGTAAATTGAGTTTGTGTCTTTCTATGCCCCGTTTGTGAACACAAGTCCTCACTCACCTGAAGAAGGAGCTCGAGGCTCCAAAAACTAATACTGCCGAATAAACCTGTTGGAAATTACCTGGTGTGGTGAGACTTCTTACTGTGCTTATCCCAGTACAACACCGGCATCCCCACATCACAGGATACAAGTATCAGGGTTAGTTTCAACAGTGGGAGAAAGCTTCACGGTTCAGTGAATAGCGAGAGTCCATGCTACCCAGTAAGTTTGCTGCTGTCCCACTCTGGCCCACTGGAACACTGAAGCTCACTGAGTCCTCTTCGGCAGGAAGGTTGCTAATCTCTGCACCAGGCAAGGAAAACTCAAACCAAGGCCGATATAAAGGAAAAGCCAAGCAGCCTGCCCAAACAACTACCATCCACTGATATCCAACGTTACAAAGTGCATCAAAATGATAGTCATAACATGAATCAATTCCGGCCTCTCAGATTACCAGGATCCAGTTCAACTACCACCACAACAGGTCCACAAACACCATCTCCCTGGCCCTACAGTGAACCCTGGAACACAGCCTCATATTTATTGACTCAGCTCAGCTTTTAACATTATTATTCATACAGAACTCATGTTCAAAATCCATGGCCCGGGGTTCAGCTGCTCCCTCTGCAATTGGACCCTGAACTTCCTAACCCACAGACAGCAATAAATAAAGACAGTCAACAACACCTCCTCCACAAACATTCTCTGCAGAGGTTCTCCACAAGGCTGTGTCCTCAGTCCCTTACTATACTCCTGATGCGCCAAATTCCCCTCCAATTCAATTTCCAAAATTATTGATGACAGCACATAGTGGGTCACTGCCCTGGACACATCGAAGGTCACACCCAGGACACCATCATCACCATATCCATGGTAGGGAAATGATTGGAAAACAATCTGAGGGACAGAGTTAATCTCCACTCCGAGAGGTAAGGATTTATGAGCTTTGTCAGGGGGAGATCATGTCTAACAGTTTGCTTGAATATATTGAGGAGGTGACTGGATGAGTAGATGAGGGAAGTGCAACTGATGTAGTCTACATGGACTTTAGAAAAGCTTTTAACAAATTCCTCATGGGAGAAAGAACAAGAAAGTGATAGCCAATGGAATCCAGGGCAATTTGGTAAATTGTATTCAAACTTGGCTAATTGGCAGGAGGATAGGTTGATGGTCAAGGTTGCTTTTGTGACTGCAAGCCTGTTTCCAGTGGTGTTCCACAGGAATCGATGCTGGGTCCCTTGCTATTTGTTCTGCAAATTGATGGTCTGGACGTAAAGGTGTGAGTTATAGAAAACCACAGAAAATTACAGCTCAGAAACAGGCCTTTTGGCCCTTCTTGTCTGGGCCAAACCATTTTTTGCCTAGTCCCACTGACCTGCTCTTGGACCATATCCCTCCACACCCCTCTCATCCATGTACCTGTCCAAGGTTTTCTTAAATATGCATATGGTATGCTTGCCTTTATAGGAAGGGGTATAGAGTATAAGGACTAGAGGGCACAGCCTCAAGATAAGGGGGTGGGGCAGTTTAGAACGGAGTTGAGGAGGAACTTCTTCACTCAAAGGGTGGTGAATTTTGGGAATTCTCTGCCAGTTGAAGTGGTGGAGGCTACCTCACTAAATATATTTAAGACACGGGTAGGTAGGTTTTTGGTAGACAAGAGAATTAAGGGTTATGGGGAGAAAGCGGGAATGTGGAACTGAGCCATGACAGATCAGCCATGATGTTACTGAATGGCGGGGCAGGCTCGAAGGGCCAGGTGGCCTACTCCTGCTCTTATTTCTTATGTTCTTATGTTCTTAGTATAAAAGCTGGAATCTGATGTGCAGTTGTATAGAACGTTGGTTAGACCACATTTAGAGAACTGCTTCTAGTTCTGGTCGCCGCACTACTGAAGGACGTGGAGGCCTCAGAGAGAGCGCAGAGGAGGTTTACCAAGATGTTGCCTGGTATGGAGGGTCTTAGCTATGAGGAGAGATTGGGTAAACTGGGGTTGTTCTCTCTGGAAAGACGGAGAATGAGGGGAGACCTAATAGAGGTGGATAAGATTATGAAGGGTATAGATAGGATGAACAGTGGGAAGCTTTTTCCCAGGTTGGAGGTGACGATCACGAGGGGTCAAGGGCTCAAGGTGAGAGGGGCGAAGTATAACACAGACGTTAGAGGGATGTTTTTACAGAGGGTTGTGGGGGCCTGGAATGCACTGCCAAGTAGGGTGGTGGAGGCAGACACGCTAGGGTTGTTTAAGACTTACCTGGATGGGCACATGAGCAGACTGGAAATGGAGGGACACAAAAGAATGTTCCAGTTGAAGATCAAGAGCCTCAGGATGTTCCTGGGAATTAATAGATTCCTATCAGCCGTCCAACAAATTTTAAGGTTTATCTGTCTCTTACATTGGAGCTATTGGGGATCTTCCATCACTGTCTGTATAGCCTGTTGTGTGTCTATTTATGTTTATTGATGTCTCCTTTTACATCCACAGGCAATTCGGTCCGCCTTGTTGGCCAACAAGGTGTATACATGCGGTGGGTCGTGCGGGGGCTGCTCTTGGATGTTGCTTCAAGAGTTGCCTAGTGCTTCATGTCTGTTAGTGTACGCTTAATCTGGACCAATTGACGGGTCACACGACAGCTCAGTGACTATCACTGTCCATTGTGCAGTTACAGGGACACGGGTCGGATCTCCGGCTTGGGTCGGTGTCTGTGGGAGTTTGCACATTCTCCCCATGCTTGCATGGGTTTTCTCCGGGTGCTCTGGTTTTCTCCCACATCCCAAAAATGTGCTTTTTAGGCTGATTGGTGTCAATAAATTGTCCCTGAATTGAATCTCCCTTAATCTGGCGCACACATAATGCCCTAAATTTGCACCCCCTTTATTGTGGGGTTCCGCTAGAGGTAGACAAAAATGTCGACGATCGATGAAAGACTTGAATAAGGCACTCACTGAGTGTTAAAAGGGGCGGCGTGGGCTTGTAGGGCCAAAGGGCCTGTTTCCTGTGCTGTTCTTTGTTCTAAACGTTAAAAGTGATCCCACATTTACCACTTTATCTGGCAACTCATTCCACACTCCCACCACTCTCTGTGTGAAGAATCCCCCCCCTCCCCCAACTAATATTAACCCTTAACCCATGCCCTCAGGTTTTTTTTCTCCCCTAGCCTCAGTGGAAACAGCCTGCTTGCATTCACTCTATCGACACCCAACTAAATCAGTATCATCAACACGTTCACAGACGTTACAAAAATTGGCGATGTGGTAAATATTGAGGAGGAAAGCTTTAGATTACAGGAATCATAGAATCTTACAGTGCAGAAGGAGGCCAATCGGCCCATCGAGTTGGCACCAACGTCAATCCCACTCAGGTGATATTCCCATAATCCCATGCATTTACCCGCGTGAGTCTCCCTGACACTAAGGGCTATTTCACCCGGACAATCCACCTAACCCCATCACCTGCAGCTCTCACAGCGCTGGCTGGGGTACTGACCACATGCCACATATGTGGTTGCAAATATGCAATTGCAGCCAGCAGTGAGCTACCTGGTCTGAGAGAGACATCTTTCTGCTGCCGCAGCTCTCTTCAACACAGCGTGTCTGTATGACTCCCACAATATTGTACTCTCAAATTTCAATCTGCACTACAAGCTCATTGACTTTATTTCATAAACTTCGTGCATTCAAATATAACCCCCTCAGTCCAACTTTAACCACCCTCTTCTCACTGTCCTTACGTTATCTGCTGTGCACTCTATGGGTCCTTACAATATCCTGGCGTTATGCTAAAGACACGCTCGGGGGTCTGGTGGTCTCTGTTGAAGTGCCAACAAAATGAAGCATTTAGGAAAATTGATAGTGTGAGGCCATCGGGTGGACAAAGTCATGGAGGGATTAGAGGGGCGAGTGTGAAAATGAGGGCTTTACCAGATCAGCTGGTGATAGAAGTCAGTGAGCACAAGGATGGTGGGAAACGGGACTTGGTGAAAGTTGGGATATGGACAGTGGATTTTGAGATGAGCTTTTACTCTACAGCTCTGTAACTCAGAGACTGCTCAACAGAAAACGGGAATAGCTGAGTGGGAAATTGTGACGGCTGGAGTGAGGTAAAGGATAATTCTGGTGGTGACAGTAGACAGGATTCATGGTGTAGTGGATAGAACAGGAACAGGCCCTTGGGCCCTACAAACCCAGACAATCCTGATTTCCCTGGTTTACCAGGCTGATTCCAGGGATGGCAGGATAGATGTATGAGGAGAGATTGATTAAGTTAAGAATATTTTTGCTAGAGTTCAGTCACATGAGTAGGGATTTCATAGAGACTTTTAAAATCCTACCGGGACCGGACAGGATATATGCAAGGAGGATATTCCCGATGGTGGGAGAATCCATAACCAGGGGTCACAGGCTGAGGATTCAGGGTAGACCATTTAGGACAAAGATAAGGAGGCATTTCTTCACCCAAAGAGTGGTGATCCTGTGGGATTCATTGCTGCCGGAAATAGGTGATGCCAAAACATTGAATGTATTGAAGAAGCAGGTAGATATGGTGAATAGGATCAAAGGTTATGGGGAGAAAGCAGGATTAGGCTATTGAGTTGGACGATCAGCCATGATGATAGTAAATAGCAGAGCAGATTCGAAGGGCTGATTGGCCTCCTCCAACTCTTATATATTTCTATGTTTCTATAATGTCCTAATTCAACGAAAAAAACAGCTGCTGCCCTCACTCTGACCGTATCTCTCTAATCCACCACATACTCTGGCAGCACGTTCCAAACACCCACCAAACTCTGTGTGAAAAACCTCCCCCACACATCTCCCTTCAACTTTATCCCTTTCATCTTGAACCTCTGCCGCCTCGTAATTGACAATTCCACTCTGAGAAAAAAGTCTCTGACTCTCCTCCCTGCCTTTTCCTCTGATGAATCTGCAGACATCTATCAGGTCTCCCCTCAGCCACTGTCTTTCCAATGAGGACAATTCCAGTTTATCCTGTCTCTCTTCTTAAACAACACCCTCGAGACCACGCCACATATTTTTAAATTCATTCGTTGGACATGGGCGTTGCTGGGTGGGCAGCATTTTAAATTGCCCATCTGAGTTACCCTTGAGAAGGTGATTGTGAGCCAGCTTCTTGAATCGCTGCAGTCCATGTGCTGTGGGTTGGTGCAGAATGCCATTTAGGTGGGATTTTCAGTATTTTAATACGGCGATTGTGAAGGAACCGATGATATATTCCAAACCAGGGGATTGAGTGGCTTGGAGGGGAGCTTGCAAGAGGTGGTGTCCCCATGTATCTGCTGCCGTTGTCCTTCTAGGTGGAAGTGGTCTTGGGTTTGGAAGGTGCTGTTTAAAGATCCTGGGTGAATTGCCGCAGTGCATCTTGTAGATAGTACACACTGCTGCTACTGAGCATCGGTGACGGAGAGAGTGGATGTTTGTGGATGTGGTGCCAGTCATTGGGACTGCTTTGATCTGGATGGTGTCAAGCTTCTTCAGTGTTGTTGGAGCTGCACCCATCCAGGTGGGGAGAATTCCATCACACTCCTGACTTGTGCTTTATAGATGGTGGACATGCTTTGTGGAGTCAGGAGGTGACTTACTCGCTGCAATATTCCTCGTCCCGACATACTTTTGTCACCACTGTTTATGTGGTGAGACCAGTTGAGGGTCTGGTTAATGGTAGCATGTCTGGTGAAACTTCTTTGCACTCCCTCTAAAGCTTCCTCATCATTCAGGTAGTGTGGTGAACAGCATTGCGCACAATACCCAAAGACTGCTCTAACCGATGTTTTATATGGCTGCGTATGATATGGTGTGAGTAATCAGCTCAAGGTGAAACGGTGTAATTAGTGTGGCCCAGGAATGGAGTAAATGGACAGAGAGCAGAGATTAAGTGTGGAACTGAGGTCAATGGACTCCATGCTCCCAAAACTGAAATGAAACAAATTTTGAGATGAGCTTTTACTCTGCAGCTTTGTAACTCGGACACTGTTCAGCAAAAAACTGGAATAGTTGAATCAGAAATTGTGACAGCTGGAGTGAGGCAGAGGATGATTCTGGTGGTGACAGTAGACAGGATTCATGATGTAGTGGATAGAACAGGAACTGGCCCTTGGGCCCTACAAACCCATGACAATCCTGATTTACCAGGTTTACCAGGCTGATTCCAGGGATGGCAGGATAGATGTATGAGGAGAGATTGATTAAGTTAGGATTATTTTCACTGGCGTTCAGACACGAGTAGGGATTTCATAGAAACTTTTAAAATTCTAACAGGACTGGATAAGGTAGATGCAATGAAATATAGCTGACAAATAGAATAAGTGAAAACAGAGTCTTACCAGGGACACCAACAATAGCCAGGATTGGAAAGTAAACCCCTGGAATAACCCAGAGCACAAATTGGATGTGACTCATTAACTGCAGCAAACCAAACTAATCTTGAGACACGTAGAACAGACCCTGATCAAAACTCCTGTCCAGCGTTGGAACATTCCAATCCATTGCTCCCAGATTCTGATCTCCCCTCTCCCTCTCTCTCCACAGCAGCTGAGCTCTGTTCATGTCAGAATTATTGCTCCAACAGACTCAATGGACAACACGATGAATGAATCTATTAATAGAAGAGGGAAAACCCTTTCCGCACACTAATCAGATCCATGGAGACTCACATCAATTACAGTCACTGAACAAACAGTTTCACTTAACCCCGTCAATCCAACACTTTTCACATCACAGTGGAATAGAACATGTACCCAACCTGGATAATGTGGAGGTTCACTGAGAGCAGGATGAGTGGAAATAGTGGAGACACTGGCCATAAACTTTCAATCTTCCCATTTCTTTCATTTTATGGGATGGGGGTATCGCTGGTTAGTCCCAGCATTCCTAGCTGCCCTCAAGAAGGCGGTGATGAGCTTCCTTTTTAAACCACTGCATTTTGTCCAGTGGGTACCACCACAGCGCTGTTGGGGAGGGCATCCCAGGATTTGGACCCAGTGACAATGAAGGAACAGCTGATATATTTCCAAGTCAGGATGATGAAAGATTTGCCAACTGTAGCAGTGTGGCCCCTTTTAGGGAGAAATTCCTACGGACCATGTGGTTGGGCCTGACCTGATGGAGCGTTAAAACGGGATGAGGAGTCACTCATGTGTGAGGGTGCAGATTCCAAGCCAGGGGAAGACTCGATGTTGGACTCAGGGGGGTGTAATGTGCAGTTGCAGAGTTACGCTGATTGACCAGGTGATAAATATAGTTATTTGTTTAATGGCAATAAAGCATTGAGAAAGAGTGGCAGGATCAGAGAGAGGCAGTATGGATGTATGAAGGGAAAATCATGCTTGCGAAATCTGTTCAAATTCTTTGAAGATGTAACGAGTAAAGTTAGCAAGGGGGAGACGTCAATGTGGCATATTTGAACTTTCTGAAAGGGTCTAACAAAGTCCCGCATAAGAGATTACCGTGCAAGATTAAAGCATGTGGAATTGGGGGAAGGATATTAAGATGGACAGAATACTGGTTGGCAGAGAGGAAACAAAGAGTAGGAATTATTGGGTTCTTTTAAAATTAGCAGCCTGTAATGAGTAGAGTGTCACAGGAATCAGTGCTGGGACCCCAGCTATTCACAATATCTGAATGATTTGAATGATGGAACAAAATGTAACATCGCAAAGTTTGCAGATGATACCAATTTGGGTGGGAGGGTGAGCTTTGACGAGAATACAGATATCCTTCAGAATGATTCTGACAGGTTGTGTGAGTGAGCTAATTAATGGAAGCTACAGTATAATTTGGATAAATGTGAGGTTCTTCACTTTAGAAGCAAAAACAGGAAGGCAGATTACTACCTGAATGGCTGTAAACTGGGAGAGGAGAGTGTGCAGCTTGTCTTGGGTGTCCTTGTGCACCAGTCACTGAAGGTAAATGTGCAGGTGCAGCAGGCAATAAAGAAGGCAAGTGGTACATTGGTCTTCATCGTGAGAGATTTCGAGTACAGGAACAGGGATGTGTTGTTACACTTATACAGGGTTTTGGTGAGGCTGCACCTGGAGTATTGTGCGCAGTTTCGGTCTCCTTCTCAGAGGAAGGATGTTCTTGCTCTCGAGGGAGTGCAGCGAAGGTTTACCAGGCAAATCCCGGGAATGAGGGGCTGATGTATGAACAGAGATTGATTAGGTTAGGATTATTTTTGCTAGATTTCAGACAAATGAAGGGGGAATCTCATAGAGACTTATAAAATTCTAACAGGACTAGACAGAGTAGATGTACAGGGGATGTTTCCGATGGTGGGGGAGTCCAGAATCAGGGCTCACAGTCTGAGGATTCAGGATAGACCATTTAGGACAGAGGTGAGGAGACATTTCTTCACCCAGAGTGTGGTGAGCCTGTGGAATTCATTACCACAGGAAGTAGTTGATGCCAAAAGATTGAAAGTATTCAAGAGGTGATGAGATTTCACACTTGGGGTGAACGGGATCAAAGACTATATGAGGAAAAGCAGGATTAGGTAACTGACTTGGACAATCAGCCATGATTGTAATGAATGGCGGAATAGGTCACAAACCCTCCTCCTGTTCCTGTGTTCTCTGTTTCTGTGTGCCAATATAAGCATTTTTTCTTCAGTCTTATCAAGCTTCCCTCGATTTATTACACCGGCAATGAAGAGACTGGAGCATCAAAAATAAGAAGCAAGGTGAAAGTGTATGTTTCCTCCGGAAATGAGAACAATTCGACTCTGAAGTGGAAACTGGGGCCAATGTATTGAAAGTTGACATTACTTCTTTCAGAATCCTGACAGTGCAGAAGGAGGTTATTCAGGTCTGCAGCAACAGCAATCCCAAACAGACTCTATCCCCATTACCAAAATTATTTATCACGCTGGTTCTACTGTCATTCGGGTGCAATTTAGAAAATTACACCTAATCTGCACATATATGGAAACAAAGGGATAATTTATCATGGCTAATCAACCTAACGTGCACATCTGTGGAATGTGGGAAGAAACTCGAGCAACCAGGAGAAACCCATGCAGAGATGGAGAGAATGTGCAAACTCTACACTGAAAATCGTCAAATCCCTACAGAAGAGACAGAAGCCATTTGGCCCATCATGTCTACATTGACTCTCTGATAGGATCTGGGTGAGATGCTGTATCCTGTATTTACCCGACTAATACCCCTGGCCTATAAGTCTTGGCAATTTCGAATGGCCAATCCACCTGACCTACATATCTTGAGGCATTAAGGGGTAATTTAGGAAGGCCAATCCATACAACCTGCACATCTTTGGAGAGTGGAAGAAAGCCAGAACACCCAGAGGAAACCCACACAGACACGGGGAGAACATCAGGTGCCACAGACAGTCACCCAAGGCCAGAATCGAACTCAGGTCCCTGGCGCTGTGAGGCAGCAGTGCTAATCACTGTGCCACCATGCTGCCCCTTTATAATGAATAACAACTGCATAGTTTAGGGACCACAGGCTTGCAAGAAGAACATAGTTTTTCTTTCATAATTAAAAGGCAGTTTCTGGCTGGTTTAGAAAGAAGCAAAACGTCTCTCTCTCTAAGAGGTGCCTGAATATATCAGGGCAGGCAACCTAACTGCAGACAATTTCGCCTCTGTTTTGCTATCTGTTTTTGAAGTGATAGTTAAGTCTGAATGAGTAATATTGCTTGAATTCAAACTCACAGGGAGTGGCAGCAGTTAAGAATTGCATCTTGCCATGCTTATGTATTGTTCAACTGTTAAATATTAAGCTAATCCATTTGCTTTAGTTAAACTCTGTCAGTAAATAACGTTTGTTTGTTTTGAGAACAGCTTCCTAGTGTGTCAGTTGAATCTTACCTGGAGTGAAACATTCTCTCCTCACCTTAATGCAAAAGCTAATGTCAAAATGCAACTTAAAATAGCAAATTTTTGGTGTCTAGTATGATTTCATAATGTACTGTTATAATCCAGGTCAGAAACTCCAGAGTGTTTTATGAAGTCTAACTGGATGAGAAGATTTGCAATTTGAATTTGGCTGGATAAGCATGAGATGTTTCAATTCAGGGATGATTCAAATGACCCACTAGGGAGCTTTTATCAAACAAAACATATTTAAGGATACGGCTAAAATATAACAATAACTTTACCAAGTACAAACATGATATTGTATGACCATTAACAACAATATGAAATGTTCCAACCAAACATATCTCCTTCAAATGTACCTTTGCCGCAAATTTAGCACAGGGAACAAGAATGCTGACCTGATGCTGGAACTGAGTGGTTTGTTCAGAGAATTGAAACTCTGACTTCCAATCTTGTAACTTCCATGAAACCTCGGGGTAGAGATAATGCCACTGCTGGCCTCGAGCTTCTCCCAGCTTCAAGAGACAGACACACACTAGTTACCAGATGGCAACCACCAGAAGCAGAACTCTGACACGAGGAAGGCAAGAAAACATGTTTCCAGTTAACCAGCAGAATTTACAACACCAGGGAGTGAGAGAAAGAAAATCCGCTTTCAGCCTAAAGCAACAACACTTTCTAAACTAAAAACAACAGTTAACAACCCAAAACTGAAAGCAAGAACTCGTGTCGCTGACCATCATCCTTACTCAAATAATTCAGGGTCATAAAAAGTCCTGGACACTGCCTGAGGCCCAGTGTAAAATACAGGAAACCCCAGTTAAAACATTAATAAAAAATATCTTCTTGACAGAGATCTCAGGGCCTGCTATAACTGCAGAGAACATGATTATAAATACCTTTCTTAAAGGCACACAATATCGTGGGGTCTGAATGCATATGAACTAGTGTCTGATGCCTACAGGCAGAAGTTAAGAAATTTAAAGAAGGAACCCCGTCAAACATGAGAGAGTTTAAAGGTTTAAAGTTTATTTATTAGCATCATAAATAGGATCACATTACCACTGCAATGAAGTTACGGTGAGAATTCCCTGATCCCCACACACAGGCGCCAGTTTTGGGGACACTGAGGGGGAATTTAGCACGGCCAATGCACCTAACCAGCACATCTTTCAGACTGTGGGAGGAAACCGGAGCACCCAGAGAAAACCCACACAGACACAGGGAGAACATGCAGACTCCACACAGACAGTGACCCAAGCTGTGAATTGATCCCAGGTCTATGGTGTTGTGAGGTAGCAGTGCTAACCATTGTGCAAGCCCTAGCTGGCATAAGGGTGGGGTAAGAAATCTACCTTCACTGACACAATGAATATTTTGCTACTATGCCGCCCTGAGAGAATCGAACAAAACAACTTTGACAGATGGAGAAGAACACTGAAAATAAACCAGGCGTTTGGTGCTCCTCGGGAAACGATTATTGCGGAAGAAATCAAAAGTTCACTTCCCAAAGTAGTGAGGACTCATGTGGAAGCACGGACAGTTAAAACTGCAGGGTTAGCAGCAGGGCTGGCAGATGATGTTAAATTGGTTGAAAAATCAAGTTTTGTTTCTTGTCATCAATTTCAATTTGTGACAGATATAATCTGGAGAAAATAGAAATCCACAGGTGGTGAAAGAAAAAGGGAACACGTGGGAGAGAGAAATGCTAGTGTACCTCAGACTAAAATGGAACAATATGAGGTTGGAAGAGAAATAAGAAATTTTCATTGCAATAAGGTCAGACACACATGCTCACAGTGTTAATGGCTTGAGAAAACCACTGTGAAGGCAAACATGGTAAAACAAGATAAGGCATTGGGGTTTGTGAAAGTGGCAAAGTGAACTATAGTGGAAACTAATGCAAAATAATGTCCAGCCTGTAGGTTGATAAGCAAATATCAGGACTCATTATATACTTGATTGATGTAGGTAAGGTTTTCTCCAGGAGTAGTAGGCAAGGGAGTTAACATAGGAACATAGGAATTATGAGTGAAAGTATGTAATTCAACCCCCCAAAGCCCACTTCACCATTCTATATGATCATGGTTGATCTCCATCTCACCCGAACTCCCCTTCCCTGACTTTCCCCCACAGTCCGTTAACCCGCTTTTGATCACATATTTATCAATCTCATTCTTGATTCCATTGATTGACTCTACATCCACCGCACTCTAGGGCAGTGAGCTGGATAAATTAACAGCCCTCTGTGAGAGGTAGTTGTTCCTTATCGCTGACTCGAACCACCCTCCTCGTTCTCCACGACTGTGACTTATTGTCCTAGACTGATCAGAAGGGGGAACGTGTCATTGACATTTACTTTTTTCAATCCCATTGAGAATTTCATACACCACAATCAAATTCCCCTTCATTCTTGTGAACTCTACCATGTACCACTCAAGCTATTCAATCACCCCTCATATGACAGCCCCTTCAAACCTGGAAACAAGGTTTTAAATACATTGGAACAAGTGAATCATTAATGGTGAGAGTTGAGAAGTTGTGTAATTTGGAAGGAATATTGCCAGAATAGATCGGAAGAGGTGGTAGTGGATGCAGGCACATTAGCAACATTTAAGAAACATCTGGATGAATACAAGAATGGGGAGGGAATAGAGGGATGTGGTCTGAGTAAAGGCAGAAGGTTTTTTTGAGTTTAGGAAGGGCATCATGATTGGCAGGGTTTTAGAGGGACAAAAGGCCTGTTCTGGCCCTGTACTTTTCTTTGGTTTTTGTTCTTTTGTGCAAAGTTACAGTTTGCAACATGAGGGGAAATCAAACAGTAAAGATGAGGAGATGCAGTTATCCGAGTTTTTCACTCTGTGTTCAATAAAGACCAAGAACAGATGGAGGACAAAGTGAATATTCTTCACTCAGGAAAGGTGTCAGGATAACAACCGAAAGATATAGGGTAAAAGCAGTTGTATCAGAGAGCATGTACTGAAGAAGAATCTGAGTGTATACTGGAGGATTATCACATTAAAAATGATGTCTTAATGAAGGAAGTGGATATGTTTACGTATTCAGGTTGATGAAAAGTGGGCAGAAATTCATCAAGTTCTATTGCAGGTCGATTATAGAAAGCAGGTGTTACTGATATCATATGGGATAGCCATAGGGTGTCATTTAGAATTCAGGAAAAGACAAACATATTTTTTGTTGTCCTGCCTGCATAGAGACCTTTTATATGGACCTTTCCCATACCATGCAAGGTAATATGAAATCCTCAAGTGGTAAACAAACCAACACCCTTAATATCCATTCTGGCATTTGAGGAACGTTTTACAAGCATCCTAATTGACTGTGTAGGTCCCCTCCCTATGTACATCCAGAGACACACAAAGTGTTAGAGTCGTGGCATCAAACTTTGAAGACTGAGTTTGAATGCTGGATTATCCAGAGGATTGGGATAATGGAATTCCATTTCTCCTTTATCAATTTGGGATGACCTAACTAATCAAAGAAATTTAGTCCATTTGAATTAATGTTTGGTGATGAGGTATGAGAACCATTTAGATTGATCAATTTAGATTGGAAATTGGTGAATCAGTTTTCTGAGACTACATTTCAGGACTTTGTGTCAAATTTCAGTGAGAGATTAACTCAGACTGCACGCCAAGCCCTGCTCCCCACACCCCACAGCTTGATTTTGTCTCCCCCCCATCCATTCATGGGTCATCCCGAACCACCATCCCCATTCCGCCCCATTGCAATCTCCAGTCTCCCCCTGGAAGTGACCGTTTCACTCACCTTGCTGCATGCAGACCCACTCCGCAGGCCCAACCAGCACCTTCCCCCCCACTCCCCGCATCTCCCCCACCACCGGCTCACACCACCCTCCTCCCCCCACCCCCGCATCTCCCCCACCGGCTCACACCCCCCCCTCCTCTCCCCACCCTCCGCCACTCCGATTGTTGGCCTTCCTCCAACCCCAACCAATCCCTTTGCAGAGTGGCAGTGGGGGGCCACCACCCACACTGATTGCCCAACACCCCGCTTCCTAGGCCCTGTCCCCTAGGCCCCTCTCGCAATATGTTCCGGCCCCTTGACACTGCCCACGCCTGATGGACAGTGCCAATGCGCCCCTCGGGCATGGGCACTCTCCCTGCTGGGCAGTGCCAAGGGCCACAGGCTGGCATTGCCACAGTGCCAATGGCCAGGAGACACAGCCACCCTGCTACCTGACCCCTTGTGTGGGTAACAATTACCCCCCCCCCTTCTTGTCAGCGGGTTCAGGCCACTAGCTCCCCCGGAGTGAGGAGTTAGTGTAATCCCGCTGGAATGGAACACCCTGACGGGGTGGGTGATGTTAGCGGGCCCAGAGAATTCAGTCCCGGAAACACTAGTATTATTTAAACAGTATATAAAATACTATTAACGCTAGCCCTGCTTCCCAGCTCATTTCCGATGCCAAGGAAACGAGGGAGAAATAAGTGCAGTGCCAACGCTCACGGAGATCCTACAATCGGCTGACGTACAAATCTCCCCACTGGCTGTGCTGAAAGATTTGTACAGCCCACATTTCAGAAGCTGTTGTGGGGAGAAGTTCGGAATATCAACGGGTCAGCCACATCACTGGGAGTGTGTAGAACCCCAAAAGGTCAGCAGGAATTACAGCAGCAAATATTTAGATAGTTCACAGAGGTGTTTAAGAATAATACGAGGGGATTCCAACTTTCCCAACATAAATTGGGATAGTCATAGCGTTAAGAATTTAGAGGGGAAAGATTTCTTGAAATGTACCCGAGGGTTTTTCGTATCAATCTGGAGAAAGCCCAACAAGGGACAGAGCAGTGCTGGATCTGCTTCTGGGGAATGAAGCCAGGCAAGTGTTCAATGTGGGGGAGCACTTCACTGATAGCGATCACAACACAATACAGTTCTAATGTGGACAGGAAAACAGATGGTCTACAGCCATCTTTGGATTGGGGGAGAGCAAAATTAAAATGAGAGAGGATCTGGCCAAAGCTAACTGGGAACAATTCCTTTTGAGAAAGTCTACAGCAGAGCAGTTGGGGAGGTTGGGGTGGGGGGGAAAGGGGGTGGGGAGCATTCAAATAGTCATTAGTCAGTTTAAACGGAAGATTGAACAAAAACTAACTGATTCGATCTTACAAATGCTTCTTCAGAAGGGTGTTGGTCCACTTAAATCTTTCTGTGCTTTTGTGGGATACTGAACAAATCATATTTTTAACAAATAAAGCTGCTCCATTGGCAGAGTTACTGCACAGAAGTGCTCTATGGCTGTGGACTGAGCAGCACACATAGAACATAGAACATTCCAGCACAGTACAGGCCCTTCGGCCCTCGATGTTGTGCTGACCAGTGGAACCAATCTAATGACCCTCTAACCTAAACTATTCCAATGTTATCCATATGCCTATCCACTGACCATTTGAATGCCCTTAAAGTTGGCGAGTCCACAACTGCTGCAAGCGGGGCATTCCACGCCCTTACTACCCTCTGAGTAAAGAACCTACCTCTGACATCTGTCCTATAATTACCACCCCTCAATTTAAAGCTATGTCCCCTTGTGTTAGCCATCACCATCCGAGGTAAAAGGCTCTCACTGTCCACCCTATCCAATCCTCTGATCATCTTGTATGCCTCAATCAGGTCACCTCGTAACCTTCCTCTCTCCAATGAAAATAACCTCAAGTCCCTCAGCCTTTCCTCATAAGACCTTCCCACCATACCAGGCAACATCCTGGTAAACCTCCTCTGCACCCTTTCCAATGCCTCCACATCTTTCTTATAATGCGGCGACCAGAACTGTACGCAATACTCCAAGTGCGGCCACACCAGAGTTTTGTACAGTTGTAACATGACCTCACGGCTCCGAAATTCAATCCCTCTACCAATAAAAGCTAACACACCGTACGCCTTCTTAACAACCTTATCAACCTGGGTGCCAACTTTCAGGGAGCTAGGCACATGTACCCCGAGATCTCTCTGCTCCTCAATACCACTAAGAGTCCTTCCATTAGCCCTATATTCTGTACTGCTGTTATTCTTACCAAAGTGAATCACCTCACACTTTTCCGTATTAAACTCCATTTGCCACCTCTCGGCCCAGCTCTGCAGCTTATCTATGTCTCTCTGCAAACTGTAACATCCACCCTCACTGTCTACAACTCCTCCAACTTTGGTGTCGTCAGCAAATTTACTAATCCATCCTTCTATACCCTCATCTAGGTCATTTATAAAAATGACAAACAGCAGTGGCCCCAAAACAGATCCTTGAGGTACACCACTAGTAATTGAACTCCCATCAACCACGACCCTCTGTCTTCTATCAGCTAGCCAATTCCTGATCCACATAGACAGCCTCTGATTTAACCCGTGCTTGGCTTCAGCGCCAGCATTATTGGTGCCAGATCCCGTTCTCCCGTTTGCATTGGAAATGGCAAAAATCGATTTCACTCTCTCAGCTGCTCTGTTACAGGAAAGGCACAACAGACTGGGACTTGTGGCTTACGCGCTCGACCCCTTCCTCAAAGAATAAAGAAAAGTACAGCACAGGAACAGATCGTTTGGCTTTACTCCGAATGCAGCAGTCTGAAGATGGACACTTATGGGTGAATTTGGATATCTATGCATGTTTAAATGTGAGTCTGTTATACAATGGTATAACCAAAGTCATTATGCTATGATTCGCTTTACAAGAGGTTTATTTATGTAACAGCATGAAACATCTTAAACGAAACCTGTGTGCAATTTAAAATATGTAGAACCTTTACACCCTGAGATGGGATTGGTAGAATTCTAATTCCAATATAAATTCCTGATAAATATGAACAGGATGTTTGCAAAGGGGTTCATTATACAGATACGCATCATCTTAAAAATCAAGTACATTAGGTAGTTAAACCTACGCCTTCAGCACCCCTCTTAGCACATTGTACATCTGAATCTGAATTTTACTCTGCTCCCTCAGCTCCACCGATGAAATATTCCCGTCCTGTGAATGCCCTTGCACCTCAAAATGGTTTAGCAATAAATACAAACAAGATACTGTATTATAATGGTTTGTTATGAATTGGTACCAGTTGTATTCAATTTCACTAAAATTTATTTATCTGATTGCTGTCCCTCTCAACTTAGAGAATTATATTTTCATTTAATACAAAGGTTGTGAAATCAAGAAGTTACAAAGTGCAGGAATGGTTTTGTGATTCCAAAGGCCATTAGAACAAGGACTTAATTAATGTTTTAGCAACTGCTTATCGTGCAGTATCATCCATGGTTAACACTATTGATTTGGCAAATCTAGATCTTAAACATGAAACCTGCAGGTTAAGGAAGTAATGGCTGAGGTAAATAACAATGATCAGGATGCTGCTTCATCATCACTGTTCCTACAACTTGCTTATCAATATGTGGTGACTGCATTAGGAAGGCGTGCTAAAATCATTAATCACATGATTTAAGACAAAGGAAATTAATAATGGAAACAGAATAGCACCCTGTGTACTGTCTATGGGAATTTGATGAGCTATGAGGAGACGCTGAATAAACTAGGCTTGTACTCGTTAGAGTTTAGAAGAATGAGGGGAGATCTCATTGAGACGTATAAGATGATGAATGGGATGGATAGGATAGAGGTGGAGAGACTCTTCCCGCTCAGAAAGGACAGTAGGACTAGGGGGCACAGCCTCAAGATAAAGGGGGGGCGGTTTAGAACGGAGTTGAGGAGGAACTTCTTCACTCAAAGGGTGGTGAATCTCTGCAATTCTCTGCCCGTTGAAGTGGTGGAGGCTGCCTTGTTAATATCTTTAAGACGCGGGTTGATGGGTTTTTGATAAGAGAGGGGATTAAGGGTTATGGGGAGAGGGCGGGAATGTGGAACTGAGCCACGACAGATCAGCCATGATCTTATTGAATGGCGGGGCAGGCTCGAAGGGCTAGATGGCCTACTCCTGCTCCTATTTCTTATGTTCTTATGTAACAACTTGGGGAGAATTTAGGACAGTAATCAGGGAAAGATTCCTCCCTGGATTACTAAAGTACAATTAGATTATCTAAATTGTGGACAAAGAAATCCTAATGTGTCCTGAACGTCGGTTTTGAAGATTGACCAAGGTTTGGTTTGAGAATAATTGTGTGGATTACATAAAACTTCAGGATCAATAGCAGTGACTCTAATGGATGCAGTAGGATGGAAAGTATCAGAACATTACTATCATTCTGGATGGTAATGGATCTGAGATGGTGAGATATCTGATGGTGCAGAAAGAGAAGTTTGGTGGAAATGCCAACAATCAGGAAGTATAATTGTCCAAATCCCAATATATTCAAACAAACTGGTTTCTTGTGGGTTTAAAGTTGATGAGAATTTAACCTGTATTATGGAGATGAGGAATCTATCTGGAGATATCAGCAAAGCAGCTTGTAAAGGAGAGGGTGGATATTGTAGGCCCATTCCCATTGAACCAGGATCAGTCTGGAGGCTCTAATATCCCCCACACACTCCAGGGAAACCAGGCTGGGACAGGCTGGATGGGAATGGGGCTGAAATCCAGCAGAGAGAAGGCTGGATATTCCCTCATGGATGGGCTTTAGGTGAAGATATTGAACAATCTCACACTGCCATCAGACAGCAGTAAGTTTAGCTGCTGCTTATCAGACTGACATTGACCGGCACCAACCTGCTGAGCCCATTGCTGTGAGTTGTTCCAATCCATCCCGGGGGGGGCGGGGGGGGAAATTCTCTCTGTTTCATTCATAAAAACCGCCTTCCCGCCACCCGGAAATACCCGGATAGACAGCGGGAAGCGGCACTGCGCCTGCGCGCAGAGGGGCGTGGGCCGCGGGCGCGAGGCATGGAGTCCACGCAGGCGCACTCGGAGCCGCGGCTGCTGTTTTCCCGCTTGCCTATTGGCGAAAGTGCGGTGACGTTCCGTGGGCGGGCAGTGACGTCAGTCGCGCGCAGTAACCGTTTAACGGTCACGCCACAGGAGCATGAGCCGCTTCTTGCGTCACCGAGTGGGCGTGGTCTGTTTGTATCCTTCCTTTCCATTGGCGCATTCCGCTGTCCGTCAGGTGAAAACAGCCAATAGTGACTGGGTCGAGCGGAATGATTGACAGTCAGCCTGGCCCCGCCCACCCCGGGTGAAACTTGGTGTGAATTGCCCTCCATTGGAGACACTCCCAGGCAGCAAGAGGTGAGTACCGTCCCCAACATTCACACCATCCCACTCCCTCTCCCGTCCCCAACATTCACACCATCCCACTCCCTCTACCGTCCCCAACATTCACACCATCCCACTCCCTCTACCGTCCCCAACATTCACACCATCTCACTCCCTCTCCCGTCCCCAACATTCACACCATCCCACTCCCTCTCCCGTCCCCAACATTCACACCATCCCACTCCCTCTCCCGTCCCCAACATTCACACCATCCCACTCCCTCTCCCGTCCCCAACATTCACACCATCCCACTCCCTCTACCGTCCCCAACATTCACACCATCCCACTCCCTCTACCGTCCCCAACATTCACACCATCCCACTCCCTCTACCGTCCCCAACATTCACACCATCCCACTCCCTCTACCGTCCCCAACATTCACACCATCCCACCCCCTCTCCCGTCCCCAACATTCACACCATCCCACTCCCTCTACCGTCCCCAACATTCACACCATCCCACTCCCTCTCCCGTCCCCAACATTCACACCATCCCACTCCCTCTACCGTCCCCAACATTCACACCATCCCACTCCCTCTACCGTCCCCAACATTCGCACCATCCCACTCCCTCTCCCGTCCCCAACATTCACACCATCCCACTCCCTCTACCGTCCCCAACATTCACACCATCCCACTCCCTCTACCATCCCCAACATTCACACCATCCCACTCCCTCTCCCGTCCCCAACATTCACTCCATCCCACTCCCTCTAC
Organism: Carcharhinus amblyrhynchos; assembly: GCF_965287045.1. Lineage (NCBI taxonomy): Eukaryota > Metazoa > Chordata > Chondrichthyes > Carcharhiniformes > Carcharhinidae > Carcharhinus > Carcharhinus amblyrhynchos. Next base: position 17,754 of record NW_027650042.1, on the reverse strand, counting down.
CGTCCCCAACATTCACACCATCCCACTTCCTCTCCCATTTGGGCAGCACCACACACAGCTTCTTGTTTTTATTTCAAAAATATATTCATAAAAATCTCAAATAAACCATTGCAAATCTACATGTCTTTCAATTGCAAACAGTGCAGAATTAAAACTATTTACACTTCTATACAAACTACAGTCATTTCAAAACTTATAACTATATACACGCCTCAATAAATGACTGTGTGCCGTTATTGCTCAGATTGGCCACACGGTTACACAGGTCGAGGGTGATCTGCAGTCCCCGGGCCCTCGGTCTGCTTTCGTTAAAAGGCCTTTCCCAAACCATTTGTTTCTTCCAAAAATATACATTACTCACAAAAATCTCAAATAAACCATTGCAAATCTACATGTCTTTGTTATTTATTTCATTGGCAACTGCCCCGGGTGTTCTTGGAGCTCCTGTTCCCTGTCAAGTAGGAGCGCCCCCTGTCAGTTAGGTGTGTCCCCTGTCAATTAGGAGTGTCCCCCTGTCAATTAGGAGTGTCCCCCTGTCAATTAGGAGTGTCCTCTGTCAATTAGGAGTGTCCCCCTGTCAATTAGGAGTGTCCCCTGTCAATTAGGAGTGTCCTCTGTCAATTAGGAGTGTCCCCCTGTCAATTAGCAGTGTCCCCCTGTCAATTAGGAGTGACCCCTGTCAATTAGGAGTGTCCCCTGTCAATTAGGAGTGTCCTCTGTCAATTAGGAGTGTCCCCCTGTCAATTAGGAGTGTCCCCTGTCAAATAGGAATGTCCCCTGTCAATTAGGAGTGTCCCCCTGTCAATTAGGAGTGTCCCCTGTCAATTAGGAGTGTCCTCTGTCAATTAGGAGTGTCCCCCTGTCAATTAGCAGTGTCCCCCTGTCAATTAGGAGTGACCCCTGTCAATTAGGAGTGTCCCCTGTCAATTAGGAGTGTCCTCTGTCAATTAGGAGTGTCCCCCTGTCAATTAGGAGTGTCCCCTGTCAATTAGGAGTGTCCTCTGTCAATTAGGAGTGTCCCCCTGTCAATTAGGAGTGTCCCCTGTCAATTAGGAGTGTCCTCTGTCAATTAGGAGTGTCCCCCTGTCAATTAGGAGTGTCCCCCTGTCAATTAGGAGTGTCCCCTGTCAAATAGGAATGTCCCCTGTCAATTAGGAGTGTCCCCCTGTCAATTAGGAGTGTTCCTGTCAATTAGGAGTCAACCTGTCAATTAGGAGTGTCCCCTGTCAATTAGGAGTGTCCCCTGTCAAATAGGAATGTCCCCTGTCAATTAGGAGTGTCCCCCCTGTCAATTAGGAGTGTCCCCTGTCAATTAGGAGTGTCCCCTGTCAATTAGGAGTGTCCTCTGTCAATTAGGAGTGTCCCCCTGTCAATTCGGAGTGTACCCCTGTCAATTAGGAGTGTCCCCTGTCAATTAGGAGTGTCCTCTGTCAATTAGGAGTGTCCCCCTGTCAATTAGGAGTGTCCCCCTGTCAATTAGGAGTGTCCCCTGTCAAATAGGAATGTCCCCTGTCAATTAGGAGTGTCCTCTGTCAATTAGGAGTGTCCTCTGTCAATTAGCAGTGTCCCCCTGTCAATTAGGAGTGACCCCTGTCAATTAGGAGTGTCCTCTGTCAATTAGGAGTGTCCTCTGTCAATTAGGAGTGTCCCCCTGTCAATTAGGAGTGTCCCCCTGTCAATTCGGAGTGTCCCCCTGTCAATTCGGAGTACCGGTGTGAGTGAAGACATTGGCAGCTGAGACCTTCTGACGAGAAGCTGGGAATTGTGTGGGAGAATCCTCCAGACACAACCACCCCCGCCTCACCCCCCTCACCCCCGTACAACAGCAATGGCTCTCTCTCTCTCTCCAAAGGCAAGCACTCAGGTGCTGCCAATCAATCTGCAGTGCAGGTTAGGTGGATAGACCATGGTAAATTGTCCCTTAGTGTCCCAAAGATGTGCAGGTTAGGGGGATAGACCATGGTAAATTGTCCGTTAGTGTCCAAAGATGTGTAGGTTAGGTCGATAGACCATGGTAAATTGTCCCTTACTGTCCCAAAGATGTGTAGGTTAGGGGGATAGACCATGGTAAATTGTCCCTTAGTGTCCAAAGATGTGTAGGTTAGGTCGATAGACCATGGTAAATTGTCCCTTACTGTCCCAAAGATGTGTAGGTTAGGTGGATAAACAATGCTAAATTGTCCCGTAGTGTCCAAAGATGTGTAGGTTAGAATGATTATCCCTGGTAAATGCGCGGGGTTAGAGTGGGGTCTGCTAGAGAGTTAGTACAGACTTGATGGGTTGAATGGCCTCCTTTTGTCCTACTGGAGCACCCTGGAGAAAACCCATGGAGACACTGGGGAAATGTGCAAACTCCACACAGTCACCCAAGGCTGGAATTGAACCTGGGTCCCTGGCGTTGTGAGGCAGCAGTGCTAACTACTGTTCCAGCCAAGTCTGCCTTTTTCCTGAAGCAAGGTTTCCCTCCCACTGGTGTGAGTGACGACATTGGCAGCTGAGTCTCTGATCACAAAAATACAGAGAAGTAAAAGTGGGAATATAACCAAGAGGTGACAAAGACATGAAAGAGTGTTTCTGTGGCAGATAAACTAAGGCAGGGACTGAGGAGGGAGATGTTACACTCTTTGTAATGACTATTTTGAAATGTCTGTTTTGTCCCTTTGAATGTTTTGAAGTACTCAGAGTGGAACATGATCTGTGCAGAAAACCTGAATATTATTGCACTCAATGTATGCCCATTTTTGAATGTTTGTGATGTCTTTTCAGATATTTGAGGAATAAAGTCTATTTCTGTAAAACAATGAGAGATGTTACTGAGGTGGGAACAGGCTGTCTTACTGATGATCCAGAGATGTGGTTGGAAACTCATTTCAGGGTCACATATGACACCAAGTTTACAGTCTGATTCACACTGATAGGGAGTTAGTTGCTGTGTTTTATGAAGAGTTAGACAATGATACAGTCTGTGTGTTGTGAGTGACACATATTTTAACTTTTGATGGTGGATTGAATATATTATGGAAATGAGAGTTTACAAATCTGATGGTTTCAATGTTCCATTTGGAAAAATAATCTGTTTTTGTATATTTAATTTGGTGTATAGTTGTAGGGGAATTAATTACAAAAATGTAAATAACAGAATCGATAAATGAGAGATGCAGCCTGTGAGCGTGATGTGTATCTGTGGTATTGGCAGCTGAGTTTCTGAGTGTTTGTCAGTGAGATTATACTCTTAGGGATCATTTCTATAGTGTTTTCCTAGAGAAATGTGTTTCTAAAGTGTGTGGTCTCACAATCCATGAGGAGGATTTCTAGTGTTCTCTTCTGAGCAGGAAGCTGGCACTGAGTGTTACTTTTAGTAACTGCTCAGTGTCATTGATGAGTGTTCCTTCTCTCTCTTGTAGAGAGGTGGAGGAAGAGAACACAGTCTGAGTGGATTGTCTGTAAAATTAACAAAAGGAAACATTTGATTTTGGAATTGTGTGTATGAGATATTACAGTGCAGAAAGAATTGTTCCTGTGCTCCTTCTGAAACACATGTCCCTTTTAATTGTATTTTCCCACACCTTGTATGCTGAGGTCTTTCAAATACTGATCTTAATTCTTAAGTGTAGAAGGTTCCGATTTGATTTGATTTATTATTGTCACATGGATTAGTATACAGTGAAAAGTATTGTTTCTTATCCATTATACAGACAAAGCATAGAGAAGGAAACCAGAGAGTGCAGAATGTAGTGTTACAGTTATAGCGAGGGTGTCGAGAAAGATCAACTTAGTGCGAGGTAGGTCCATTCAAAAGTCTGACAGCAGCAGGGAAGAAGCTGTTCTTGAGTCGGTCGGTACGTGACCTCAAACTTTTGTATCTTTTTCCCGACAGAAGATGGAAGAGAGAATGTCCGGGGTCATGGGGTCCTTAAATAGTATTATACAGTGAAGAATATTGTTTCCTGTGTGTTATAGAGACAAAGCATACCGTTCATAGAGAGGAAAGGAGAGGTTACAGAATGTAGTGTTACAGTCACAACTAGCATGTAAAGATCAACTTAATATGAGGTAGGTCCATTGTGTGTGACTTCAGACTTTTGTACCTTTTTCCCAATGGAACAAGGTGGAAAAGAGAATGTCCAGGGTGTATGTTGTCCTTGATTATCCCGGCTGCTTTTCTGAAGCAGCGGGAAGTGTAGACAGAGTTAATGGATGGGAGGCTGGTTTGCAGAATGGATTGAGCTACATTCACAACTCTTTGTAGTTCCTTGTGGTCTTGGACAGAGCAGGAGCCCAGACCAAGTTGTGATACAACCAGAAAGGATGCTTTCTACAGTGCACCTGTAAAAGCTGGTGAGAGTCACAGCGGACATGGCAAACTTCCTTCGCCTCCTGAGAAAGTAGAGGCATTGGTGGGGCTTTCTTAACCGTCGCATTGGTGTGAAGGGACTAGGACAGTGAAAATGTATTTCCTCTAATCCTCTCTACATTTCCTGCTACTTACCCTAAATCTATGTCCCCTGTTTACTAAAGGGAAAAGTTCCTTCCTGCCCACCCAATCTACCTCCCTCAGACTTTTGTACACCTTAATCTTGTCGACCATAACCACTCAACCATGGATCCCAAACACAATAGTGGCACGTTGGCACGGTGGTTAGCACTGATCACAGTTTGATCCACCCACTGTCAACCAGGATTTCCATTCTGTAAACCCACTGCCACCAAGACACCAACAGTATGTGTCACACACAGCAGCCCCCACTGGCACAGATAGACTGAAAATGAAGACCAGAGTTCACATTTTGAACACCCCCAACAAAACAACTTCCACAAAATTTTACAGACAATCCACTCAGACTGTGTTCCCTTCCTCCACCTCTTTACAAGAGAGAGAAAGAACACTCATCAATGACACTGAGCAGTTACTAAAAGTAACACTCAGTACCAGCTTCCTGCTCAGAAGAGAACACTAGAAATCCTCCTCATGGTTTGGGAGACCGCACACTTTAGAAACACATTTCTCTAGGAAAACACTATAGAAATGATCCCTAAGAGTATAATCTCACTGACAAACACACAGAAACTCAGCTGCCAATACCACAGATACACATCACGCTCACAGGCTGCATCTCTCATTTATCGATTCTGTTATTTACATTTTTGTAATTAATTCCCCTACAATTATACACCAAATTAAATATACAAAAACAGATTATTTTTCCAAATGGAACAAACGGGGGTCTGTACTCGGGGTCAGGTTTCAGGGACTGGGGTCTGTACTCGGGGTCAGGGTTCAGGGACTGGGGTCTGTACTCGGGGTCAGGGTTCAGGGACTGGGGTCTGTACTCGGGGTCAGGGTTCAGGGACTGGGGTCTGTACTCGGGGTCAGGGTTCAGGGACTGGGGTCTGTACTCGGGGTCAGGGTTCAGGGACTGGGGTCTGTACTCGGGGTCAGGGTTCAGGGACTGGGGTCTGTACTCGGGGTCAGGGTTCAGGGACTGGGGTCTGTACTCGGGGTCAGGGTTCAGGGACTGGGGTCTGTACTCGGGGTCAGGGTTCAGGGACTGGGGTCTGTACTCGGGGTCAGGGTTCAGGGACTGGGGTCTGTAGTCGGGGTCAGGGTTCAGGGACTGGGGTCTGTACTCGGGGTCAGGGTTCAGGGACTGGGGAGTAGAATTCCAGATTTTCACACTGCATCCCAGAACAACACTAAATAATACAGTAAATAATACAGCCTCCTCTTGTTTTACAACTGTGTTCAAGGACACAGTTCATTTCCATATTTTTTTCTTGTCTGTACTGTTGGGATTCCGTGAATTAATCGTTTGAATAGATTGCCAAACTCTTAACAGTTTGAACTGACTTTAAACACAACAAGCCATAAATCTGCTTTGTTCCACGATAAAGATGTGTCGCAGTAACAGTTTGTTCAGTGGCTGGAATTAAAGCAACCCCCCATGGACCCTCAGTGAATCACCAGAGGGTTTGCAGTTTGATATATCTGGGAGCTTCCATCTGACTCTGCCTGTGGATTTAGTGCTTCCTCATGGGAAGTGGGTTGAGGATCGAAGCAAAATGCTGGAGTATCACAGAGCAGTGACTTCCACAGAGAACCCAAGCTCCGTGCGGAACTTCTTGACGCGGCTGAAGATACGGTTTGTTTTTACGGACATACAGAAAATATACTATCCTCTTCTGGCTGCTTTCGGTGTTCCTTGTAAGTGACACTTCTCCCCTGTTATTTCTGTAACTCGTATTTCAATGTATCAGAGCTGGGTACAGTTGGTGAGTCCTGGTAACTCACAGTATCATGTTGTAATGGATCTTTTCAATTGCATGGTTGTTGTTATTATTTCTCAGCTTGTCATTGCCGTTAGTCCATCAGTTCAGTTTAGAAGGATGAGAGGGGATTGATTTGATTTGAATTATTATTGTCACGGTGAAAAGTATTGTTTCTTGTGTGCTATCAAGAAAAAGCAGACTGTTCATACAGAAGGAAAGGAGAGAATGCACAATGTAGTGTTACAGTCATAGCCAAGGTATGGAGACACATCAACTTAACATAATGTAGGTCTATTCAAAAGTCTGATGGTGGCAGGGAAGAAGCTATTCTTCAATCAGTTGGTACATGACCTCAGATTTCTGTATCTTTTTTTCCCGATGGAAGATGTTGGAAGAGAGAATGTCCGGGGGTGGGGTGGGGGGGTGACGTGGAGTCGTGGGTTAAGCTGGCTGCTTTCCCAAGGCAGCAGGAAGAGTAGACAGAGTCAACTGATGAGAGGTTGATTTTCGTGATGGGTTGGGCTACATTCATAACCTTTTGTAGCTTCTTGTGGTCTTGGGCAGAGCAGGAGCCCATATCAAGCTGTGATACAACTGGAAAGAATGAATGCTTTCTATGATGCATCTGTAAAAGATGGTGAGATTCGTAGCTGACATTCCAAATTTCCTTCATCTTCTAAGAAAATAAATGATTGGCAGGTTTTGTTAACTATAGTATTGTCATGGGGAATAGGACAGATTGTTGGGGATCTGAAGCTCTTGACCATTTCTACTTTGTCACCATTGATGTAATCAGGGGCAAGTCCTCCACTACCCTTCCTGAATTCGATGACTATCTCCTTCATTTTGTTGACACTGGGGGAGAGATTATTGACATCTCAGCAGTTCACGAGATTCTCGACCTCATTCCTATTCTCTGTATCATCGTTGTTTGATACTACACTGGTGTCATCAGTGACTTGAAAATGGAGTTGGCGTTGTTGGGGTGGGAGTGGATTTGGCAAAACAGTCAAAGGTGTTTAGGAGTGTGGTTGGGACTGAGGACACAGCCCTGTGGGGCACCGGTGTTGAGGATGAACATGGAGGATCAGTGTTCAGCCTGCCAAGAAACCTTCTTCACTGCTTTTCACATCATCAACATTGTTGAGTGACACTGTGTGTTCAACATTGTGTGTTTGCACATTCTATTAGAATTACATCAGATTAGAAAGATGAGGTGCCTGACATTTTTTATATCTAATGGACTCTGTGCTACTGTGTTATGAGGAATTAGAGGGCCAGTTCACATTAAGTTTAAATTTAAGCTTATTTATTAATTTATTTATTAATTTGTGTCACAATTAGGCTTACATTAACACTGCAATGAAGTTACTGTGAAAATCCCCTAGTCACCACACTCTGACACCTGTTTGTTTACATTGAGGGGAAATTCAGCACGGCCAATGCACCTAACCAGCGTGTTAATAATCAATGTAATCCAGCTAACCCTCATCTCTCTGAGGGCCCTCAACCTGCTGAATTCTCTCTCCCAGCAATCATTTAAATCTACCTCTTCGGATATTTTCATATTTATTGTGGCATTATATTCTTCTCAAATCATAAAATGACAAATATAGACATCATACTCCAATAATGCACCATAGTAATAGTTATTTGATTTAAAAAAATCATCTTCTCAGCACAGATCATAATTTACCAATGACAATAAAAACACAATGCTGTAGGTAAATACAATTGAATTTAGTATGTAAATACATGCTGAATTCAGCACGGCCAATTCACCAAACCAGCATTCTCTCACACAGTGGGAGGAAACGGGAGCGCCCGGAGGAAACCCACGCAGACTCAGGGAGAACATGCAGACCCCACACAGACAGTGACCCGAACCGGAATCCAAATCCAGGTCCCTGTCCTTGCACAGCCATTGCAAGGATGTCAGCTAAAATGAGCTGTCTCTATTTTATTTACCTCTATTTTATTTTCTCACACTGTTATTCTCTTTAAATCATTAGTCAAATCGGTTCTCAACCTCACTGTTTCAATACTTTTAATTAGCCTTGGATGCTATTTGCTTGCTGCATAAAGCAGAAAATTGTCATTTCCCCTTTGGAATTTTAGTCAATGTCATTAATCTGATGGCAGGATGTCACAGTGGTTATCACTGCTCCCTCACAGCACTGGGGAGCCAGGTTTGATTCCCGGCTCGGGTCACTGTCTGCGTGGAGGCTCCACATTCTCCACCATGTCTGTATGGGATCCCTCCCGGTGCTTCAGTTTCCTCCTAAAGTCTGAATGATGTGCTGCTTAGATGCAATGGCCATGTCAAACTCTCCCTCAGTCTACCCAAACAGGCGCCAGAGTGAGGCGCCTAGGGGATTTTCACAGTAACTTCATTGCACTGTTAATGTAAGCCAACTTGTTAATAGAAACATAGAAATCCCACAGTACAGAAAGAGGCCATTTGGCCCATCCAGTCTGTACTGACCACAATCCCACCCAGGCCCTTCCACAATATCCGTACATATTTACCCATTAATCCCTCTAACCGAGACATTTTTCGGACACTACAGGCAATTTTTTTTTAGCACGGCCAATCAAACTAACCCACACATTTTTGAACGGTGGGAGGAAACCGGAGCATCGGGAGGAAACCCACGCAGACACAAGGAGAATGTGCAAACTCCACACAGACAGTGACCTGAGCTGGGTATCAAACCCAGGTCCCAGGAGCTGTGAAGCAGCAGTGCTAACCCACTGTGCTACTGTGCCATCCTTTGTGACACTATTAAATAAACTTTTGGTGCATTATTGGAGTATGGTGTCTATATTTGTCATTTTATGATTTCAGAAGAATATAATGCCACAATAAATATGAAATTATCCGAAGAGGTAGATTTAAATGATTGCTGGGAGAGAGAATTCAGCAGGTTGAGGGCCCTCAGAGAGATGAGCGTTGGGTGGATTGCATTGATTATCAAATGACTTTAAGTAACCCAAATCATAGAATCCCTACAGTGCAGAAGGAGGCCATTTGGCCCATCGAGTCTGCACCAGCAGCATTCCCTCCCAGGCCCTATCGCTGTAGTGCCACACATTTACCCTGCTAATCCCCCCCCGACACTAAAGGGCAATGTAGCTTGAACAATCCACCTAATTCACACATGTTTGGACGCTAAGGGATGATTTAGCATGGCCAATTCACCTAAACCACACGCCATAGAGCACTGAGGGACAATTTAGCATGGCCAATCTACCTAACCTGCACATTGTGGGGCATTGAGTGATGATTTAGCACGGTCAATCCACACAACCAGCGTGCCTTTGCATACTGAATCGACCTGAATAGAATCTCGACAGTGCAGAAGGATTCAGCCCATTGAGGTTAGCACCGATGGAGCATCACAGCCTGGCCCAATCCCTTATTTTCCCCTCTAATCCCACTAATTTACACATCTTGGGACACTAAGGGACAATTTAACATGGCCAAATCACTTAACCTGCACATCTTTGGAGTGTGGGAGGAAACCGGAGCATGGGCGAAAACCCACATAGACATGGGGAGAATGTACTGACACCACACAGATAGTGAGTCAAGCTGGGAATTGAAGCTGGTTCCCTGGCGCTGTGAGGCAGAAGTACTAATAACTGTGCTGCTGCTATATTCTGATTTATTTATAAATTTCCTGTTACTATGTATTTGATGATGGATTCAAGCATAGACGTCAGGCTAACCAGCGAATTGTTTCCTGCATTTAATCTCTGTCCTTTTCTGTTACATTTGGGAAGGGGTGTCACGGATTTCATACATGTCATCATAAAGACCATCATCGACTTCAGATATTCTCTTCCTTATAGACAGAGTGGAAAGTCTGCAGAGGGATCTGGATAGGCTGAGCGAGTGGGCGAGGACCTGGCAGATGGAGTACAATGTTAGCAAGTGTGAGGTTATCCACTTTGGCAGAAATAATAATAGGAGGGATTACTATTTAAAGGGTGAAAAGCTGCAGCATGTGTGCAGAGGGACCTGGGGGTCCTTGTGCATGAGTCACAAAAACCCAGTCTGCAGGTGCAGCAGGTGATCAGGAAGGCGAATGGGATGCTGGCCTTTATAGCGAGGGGGATAGAATATAAAAGCAGGGAGGTTTTGCTGCAACTGTACAGGGTACAGGTGAGGCTGCAACTGGAGTACTGTGTGCAGCTTTGGTCGCCGCACTTGCGCAAGGCTATTTTGGCCTTGGAGGGAGTGCAGAGGAGGTTCACTAGGCTGATACCGGAGATAAGAGGGTTGGACTATGAAGAGATACTAAATAGACTGGGTCTGTACTCATTGGAGTTTAGAAAGTTGAGGTGGATCTTACAGAGATGTATAAGATAATGAAAGGGATGGATAGGGTAGGGGTAGAGAGATTCTTCCCACTCAGAAAGGATCGCAGGACTAGAGGACACAGCCTCAAGATAAGGGGGGGGGGTGCAGTTTAGATCGGAGTTGAGGAGGAACTTCTTCACTCAAAGGGTAGTGAATCTCTGGAATTCTCTGCCCGTTGAAGTGGTGGAAGCTGCCTCGCTAAATATATTTAAGTCACGGGTAGGTGGGTTTCTGATAGACAAGGGAATTAAGGGTTATGGGGAGAAAGCGGGAAAGTGGAACTGATCCACTTCAGATCAGCCATGATCTTATTGAATGGCGGGGCAGGCTCGAAGGGGTAGATGGCCGACTCCTGCTCCTATTTCTTATGTTCTTATGTTTATTTAATAATGCCAAAAGTTTATTTAATAGTGTCACAAAGGATGGCATGGTGGCACAGTGGGTTAGCACTGCTGCTTCACAGCTCCTGGGACCTGGGTTTGATACCCAGCTCAGGTCACTGTCTGTGTGGAGTTTGCACATTCTCCTTGTGTCTGCGTGGGTTTCCTCCCGATGCTCCGGTTTCCTCCCACCGTTCAAAAATGTGTGGGTTAGTTTGATTGGCCGTGCTAAAAAAAAATTGCCTGTAGTGTCCGAAAAATGTCTCGGTTAGAGGGATTAATGGGTAAATATGTACGGATATTGTGGAAGGGCCTGGGTGGGATTGTGGTCAGTACAGACTGGATGGGCCAAATGGCCTCTTTCTGTACTGTGGGATAATCCGCCTAACCAGCATTTCCTTGGACCCTATGGGGAAATGTCACATGGCCAATCCACCTAACCTGCAAATCTTTAAACACTAAGGGCCAATTTAGCTCAACCAATCCACCTAACATGCACTCTTTGGAAACTAAGGGACAATTTTGCACAACCAATGCTCCTAACCTACACATCTTTGGAATCTAAGGGCCAATTTAGCATGGCAAATCCACCCCTTGCACATTTTGTATAGTTATCAGGCACTTAGCATGGCCAAACTCCCTAATCTGCACTTCTTGGACAATAATGGTCAATTTAACATGGCCAATGCACCTAACCTACAAATCTTTGGACACTAAAGGGCAATTTAACATGACCAATCCACCTAATCTACACATCTTTGGACACTAAAGGGCAATTTAGCATGTCCAATCCACCCATTTGCTCTGCAGTGCCATAGACTTTGGGTTCATTTCTGGCCTTGGGTCACTGCCTGTGTGAAGGCTGCATGTTCTCCCCTTGTCTGCATGTGTCTTCTTCCGCACGCCAAAGATTTGGCAGGTTTGGCTGATTGGCTATGCTAAATTGCCCCTTAGTGTCAGTGGGACTAGCAGGGTAAATACGTGTAGTTAAGGGGCTGGGTGTAACTGTGTTTGATTCAGGCTCAATTAGCCAAATGGGCTCCTTCTGCATTGTAGTAATTCTCTGATCTATTCTCAGGTTTTATTCAGAGCAGACTCAATTATTATCCCATCTTGCAAGTATCATTAAAAATCTATCCTTGCCAAAACCAATTAGATTTCATGATGTTTTTTATTCATTCATGGCCAGCATTTATTGCCTGTCCCTAGTTATTTGAGGGCAGCTGAGAGTCAACCACATTGCTGTGGTTCCAGAGCCAGACCAGGTAAGGACGGCAGATTTCCTTCCCTTAAGGGACCAGATGGGTTTTTCTGACCATCGAGAATGGTTTTATGGCCACAGTGGATTTTTAATTCCAGATCTTTCTTTTTCTTGATTCCCGAACTGACATTGGTGAAACAACAGCGATGATTGAAAGCAAAATACTGCAGATGCTGGAATCTGAAATAAAAACAGAAACTGCTGGAAACTCCAGGTGACCTGATAGAGGTTTATAAGATTATGAGTGGCACAGACAGTGTGGATAGTTAGAGGCTCTTTCCTGGGGTAGAAAAGAGAAATACAAGGGGACATCGGTTTAAGGTGCATGGGGAAAAGTGTAGAGGAGATGTGCGAGGTAAGTTTTTGTTTTGCAGAGGATGGTGAATGTCTGGAACTGGAATGCCTGGGTGGGAGCAGGAGTGATAGTGGCAATAAAGGATATTCTCAGCAAATACATGGATTGGATGGGAACGGAAGGATACAGAGTCTGTTAGTGCATACAGTTTTAGTTTAGAGAGGCATCACGATTGGTGGGCTGAAGGACCTATTTCTGTATTATGTTGTTCTTTGCTTTTTCTCTGTCTGACAGCATCTGTGGAGAGAGAATAGAGCCAATGTTCCGAGTCTGGATTACCTTTTATCAGAGCGATGAGATTAAGTTACTAATAACTCCATGAATGGATGCCTTTTCTCTTAATCTGCCCCAACCTCTTTACTCCCTTACAGTTAACATGGTGGTGATTCTGATCCTGTCTCGGGGGAAGTGTGGTTTGTCCAAATGTGCCACCAGATACCTGGTAGCCATGGCAACAGCTGATCTCCTGGTCATCATTGTCGATCTGATATGGAGGCACATTCCCGCTGTTTACCGTCAGGAATTCAATTTCATGAGAATGGTGCCGGTGTGCAATATCCACGCCGCACTACTTTACGCTGTTACTGACTGTTCTGTGTGGTTCACAGTTAGCTTCACATTCGATCGATATGTCACCATTTGCTGTCAGAAGCTGAAAGCCAAATACTGCTCGGAGAAAACTGCACTTGTGGTTTTATCGACAATAGCTGTGTTCTTTTCTCTAAAAAATATTTGCTGGTGTTTTATGTATACAAATAAATACTGGCTCATTAACCAGTCCTGGTTCTGTGCTGTATCACAAATCATTGCCGAGTCAGAAGTGTGGGGTGCCATCGAATTTTTTCATTACATTTTAACGCCATGTATTCCATTTGTCTTGATCTTGTTGTTCAATGCCTTAACTGTCAGGTACATTTTTCTGACTAACCGAGCCCGTAAGAAACTCCGGTGCCATATCACTGGTGAGAGTCCCAGTGATCCAGAGATGGAGAGTCGCAGGAAGTCCATGATTGCCTTGTATGCTATCTCAGGGAACTTCATTCTGCTGTGGGCGGTCTACATGGTATATAATATTTATTGGCGGATGGGTTACCTGGGCTATGAGGTGGTGTATTTACATGTTTACATCCGTGAGTTGGGCTTCATGCTTCAGCTCTTGGGCTGTTGCACCAACACCTGCATTTATGCAGTTTTGCAACGCAAATTCAGAGAAGAGTTAAGGCTCCTGTTAACTTGTTCCTTTGTACAAATGAAACATATGGACAAATAAAAGAACTCCCCTCTCATTTCAATTACATCTGTGTCATTACTTTTCAATTTTGCATTGGGTTCCACGTACTGTCATGGCTATAAATGACAATAGATTCACAGAATATGATCACTACAGTGCAGAAGGCCATTTGGCCTATTGACTCTGCACCCACAGCAAGCCCACACAGTCCCGAACCCCCACCTATTTACATTTTTAATCAACTGATAATAAAGGGCAATTTGGTGTAGCCAATTAACCTAACCCACACATCTCTGGGCAATCAGCTGAAATTTAGCACGGCCAATGAACCTACCCTGCATATTTTTAAACACTAAGGAGAAGTTTATCATGTCCAATCAACCTAACCAATACATATTTGGACATTAAGGGGTAATTTAGCGTGGCTAATCCACCTAATCTACACATCTTTGGAGACTAAGGTGCAGTTCAGCATGACCCCCCCACCCCACACCAAAAAACAAAGAACAGCACAGCACGGGAAACAGGCCCTTCGGCCCTACAAGCCCACGCCACCCATTTTAACATTCAGTGAGTGCCTTATTCAAGTCTTTCGTCGATTGTTGACGATTTTGTCTACCTCTAGTGGAACTCCACAATAAGGGGGGTGCAAATTTAGGGAATTGTAGGTGTGCCAGATTAAGGGAGATCCAATTCAGGGACAATTTATTGACACCAATCAGCCTAAAAAGCACATTTTTGGGATGTGGGAGGAAACCGGAGCACCGGGAGAAAACCCACACAAGCACGGGGAGAATGTGCAAACTCCCACAGACACCGAGCCAAGCCGGAGATCTGACCCGGGCCCCTGTAACAGTACAGCAAACAGTGATAGTCACTGAGCTGTCGTGTTAGACTCCAGCTTTTATACTCTATATCCCTTCCTATAAAGGCACGTATACCATAGGCCTTCTTCACCACCTTCTCCACCTTCAAGGACTTGTGAACTTGCACACCTAGGTCCCTCTGTGTTTCTATACTCTTAATAGCCCTACCATTTATTGTATAACTCCCTCCTACATTATTTCTTCCAAAATGCATCACCTCACATTTATCTGGATTAAATTCCATCTGCCATTTCTCCACCCAATTTACCAGCCTATCTATATCCCGCTGTATTGTCCGACACTGCTCCTCACTATCAGCAAGTCCAGTCGTCTCCGTGTCATCTGCGGACTTGCTGATCACACCAGTTACTCCCTCTTCCAAATCATTTATATATATCACAAATAGCAGATGTCCCAGTACTGAGCCCTGCGGAACACCACTAGTCATGATGTGGGTATGCCGGCGTTGGACTGGCGTAAACACAGTAAAAAGTCTGACAACACCAGGTTTTAGTCCAACCTATTTATTTGATAATATTCTCACTAGCTTTCGAGGGGACAGCCTCTTCGTCAGGTGAATGGAGAGGCTGTCCCCTCGAAAGCTAGTGAGAATATTATCAAATAAATAGGTTGGACTAAAACCTGGTGTTGTCAGACTTTTTACTGTGTGAACACCACTAGTCACAGACCTCCAGCTAGAAAAAGATCCTCCCACTGCTACCCTCTCTCTCCTGTGACCAAGCCAGTTCTCAACCCATCTGGCCATCTGTCCATGAGCCTTAACCTTTTTCACCAACCTACCATGAGGGACTTTGTCAAACGCCTTACTGAAATCCATATAGACGACATCCACAGCTCGTCCTTCATCAACCGTTTTTGTCACTTCCTCAAAAAATTCCACCAGATTTGTAAGGCACAACCTCCCCTTTACAAAGCCACGTTGCCTGTCACTAATCAGATTGACATGTTCTAAATGTGCATACAACCTATCTGAGAATCCTCTCTGACAACTTCACTACCACTGACGTCAAGCTCACCGGCCTATAGTTACCCGGGTTATCCCTGCTACCCTTTATAAACAACGGTACCACATTCACTTTCCTCCAGTCCTCAGGGAACTCATCTGTGTCCAAAGAAGAGACAAAGATTTCCGTCAGAGGCCCAGCAATTTCATCTCATCTCCCTGAGCAGTCTAGGATAAATGCCATCGGGCCCCGGAGATTTATCAGTTTTAATGCTACCTAAAAACCCGAACACTTCCTCCCTCGTAATGGATATTTTCTCCAATGGGTCAACAACTCCCTCAGAGACACTTCCAGACAACAAGTCCCTCTCCTTCGTGAATACTGACGTAAAGTATTCATTCAGAATCTCCCCCATTCCCTCGGGCTCTAAGCACAATTCCCCACGTCTGTCCCTGAGAGGACCGATTTTACCCCTAGCCGCCCTTTTGTTCTTAAGATAGGAGTAAAACGCCTTTGGATTCTCCTTAACCCTACCTGCCAAAGCCATCTCATGCCCCCTTTTTGCTCTCCTAACTCCCCGTTTGAGATCCCTCCTACTCTCTCTGTATTCCTCCAACACTCTCTCCGTTCCCAGCTGCTTAGACCTGACATACGCCTCTCGTTTCTTCCTGACCAATTCCTCAATATCCCTAGTAATCCACGGTTCCCTAATCCTACCTTTCCCATCCTTTCTCCTAACCGGCACATGCCTTTCCTGCACCCTTTGCAGTTTTCCCTTGAAAGACTCCCACATGCCTAACGTGGTCTTGCCTTCCAACAGCCTATCCCAGTCTGTATCCCTAAGCTCCTGCCTAATCCGGCTGTATCTAGCCTTCCCCCAATTTAGCACCCTCCCCTTAGGACAGCTCTCATCTTTTTCCATTCGTATCCGAAAGTAGACTGAGTTGTGGTCACTGTTAGCCACATGTTCACCTACTGCAACCTCAACCACCTGACCCGGCTCATTTCCCAGAACTAAATCCAGTATAGCCCCCTCTCTAGTCGGGCTGTCTACATACTGCTCCAAGGACCCTTCCAATACACATCTTACGAGTTCCTCCCTGTCCAAACCCCCAGCTCTAGGCACCTTCCGATCCACCCCATTTAGACTTCCCCTGACCTCCAACTCACTCCCACTCCCAGTGCCTGAGCTGTCTCTCTCCTCCCCACCCCACCTCCATACTAGTTTAAACCCTGCCTAAACACTCCAGCCAACCTCCCAGCTAAAATATGTGTCCCCTTCCCATTTAAGTGTTCCCTATCCCTCTTATACAAGTGCCCTTCCTTTGCAAAATCTTCCCAATGGTTAACAAAACTAAACCCCTCTGTCCTGCACCAATCCCTCAGCCACACATTATCTCATTATTTTTATCCCTGCTATTGCTGGGCACTGGCAGCAGCCCAGAGATCGCCACCCTGGAGGCCCTACACTTCAGCCTGGCTCCCAACTCCCTGAACTGCCTACGTATATCCCCCCTACTCTTCCTTCCTGTGTCCCTCTCTCCTAGATGTACAATTACATCCGCCCCTTGGCCCTTCCAAATTCCCTCTACCCTCTCCGACACATCCTGCACCCCTGTTCCAGGGAGGCAGACCACCATCCTGGAGTCCCGCTTTTGCCCACAGAACCGCCTATCAATCCCTCTAACCCTCCCGTCCCCCACCACTATCTCACATCCAGCCCCCTTCCTTCCCTCGGAGGCATTTTCCTCTTCCCCTCGTGCCCTTTCCACCTCAGTTGGTGCCTTACCCCCGCTATCTTGAGAGACTCCCCCTGGGTAGCCTTTCGAACATTACTCCTCGTCTTTCTCCCTTCCTAACTGTAACCCACCCATCCCCCCTCCCCCCAACACCACACCCCCAGCCCCCATCCTCCCCCCACCCTCCCCTCACCCACACCCCCCTCTCCCCACCCACCGCACCCTCCCCCCAACCCCCCCCACCCTCTCCTCCAATCCCCCAACCCCCCCCCCCACCATCCACCCCACCACTCCCCTCCCCCACCACCCCCCCTCCCTCCCCAC